>NC_056726.1:198173232-198189226 GCF_019279795.1 Protopterus annectens
AAGGTGTTTGTACTCTCAATCAGTCACACAGTAAACATTCAGAGTTTCATATCACCATTGTTTTATTTTTTGTCTTTGTTAGCTTAGTTAGTCAGGGAGAACAGGCAAGCATGTCAGCAGAGGAGTATGGCAAACTGACAAAGAGCCAGTTGGCTGAAATGTGCCAGGCTAAAGACTGGTGCATGCCAGATTGACTAAAGCAGACATGATTGCAGCTTTAGTCACAGCTGCATCACAGAATAGCAACCAGGAGGACAATCAGACTGGCCATTGAGATGTACAACTCTCAGGAAATGGGCAGTTCTACCTTTCCACAGAGGACTTAAAAATCTGTCAGGAATTAAAGAGGCCTGAGCCGGAGGCCAAACATTTGGAAATAGAAGTAACAGAGAGACTGAGATGTCTGAAGCCTGGGGAAAGTTAGGAACTGAGATGTCTGAAGACTGAGAAAAATGAGAAACTGTGATGTCTGGAGGCTGAGGAGAATGAGAGGCAGAGGAAACATGAAAAGGATATGCTGACTCTTCACCAGAGTCATGCAGGTAATGGGGACGGGAGAAACCAAACTCCAGAAGCAACAAAGGTCAGTAAATGTTTTCCACAGTTTACAGAGGGGGATAATTTTGATAGTTTCCTACATATGTTTGAAAGGCTATGTAAACAGTATAATGTTGACCAAGAGCTATTGCTATGGTTCCTGACCCCCTTACTCCATTGTAAAGCTGCAACTGCTGTTTCTAAATTGTCTGATACTGATTGCTTAAATTCTAATACAGTAAAAATTGTTTTTACAGTGCTTTAAGTTAACACCTGAAGCTTACAGAAAAAAGTTTTAGGAGTATAAACACAATGCAGATGAAATTGTGTGTGACTATATTGCTGAACTAAGCACTTATTTTCATAGGTGGGTGAGTGGATGTCAGGTCACCACTTTTGAAGGGCTGGCAGATGTTTTGGTGAGGGAACAAACCCTTATCACTTTGCCTGAGGACATGAGAATCTGGTTAGCTGATATACAATGCACTACTGCAGATGAGTTGGGGAAGAAGGGAGACCTATACCAAGCAAGCAGGGCATCACTGCACAGGAAAGGGACACCCAGTGCTACTCATGGGTGTAATGGAACCCATGATGGGAAGCCTAGACTGCCCCAACAGAGTCTGCCAGTAGCAGCAAAAGCCACTAGTCCAGTTACATGTCCAGGACCAAGGGCCAAATATATTAAATGCAACCAGTGGGGCCATGTAGCATATAGATGTCCATGGAGGCAAGGTGGGAAACAAAAGGTGGGAAAGCCAGTAAGTGGGAATGACACAATGCAGCAGTAAGTTGTCTGGAGACAACAAGGGTATCAAACTACCAGAAGAGGTTATATGCTATCTTAGTAAATGGGAAAGAGGCCATTGCTAAGAGAGACACAGCCTCTGACCTAACCATTGTGAAGCCTGCAATGGATAAAGAGGAGCACTACTTGCTTGGGCAGTCTACTCCAGTCAGAGCTTTAGGAGAAACCCCATTCTAAATACCTTTGGCTAGGGTTCACCTTGACTGGGAGGGTGGAAAAGGAAGCCAGCAAGTAGGTGTGTTTGAGGATATCCCTGCAGATGTCCTGATAGGGAATGATTTTGATAATGCAGTACCTTGTGTGCATGCAGTTACATGCAGTCAGGCTTGGAGACAAGCATGTGGGTCTGGTAGCCTGGGGGAGACCCAGACAGACTGCACATTTGCAGCCAGGACTGGTGAGCTGGTTACTTCAGGGAGGAAGATACCCTATAGCCATGAGATTGAAGGTGAGCCACAGCTGCTTGTGGGTACTGATGCTCCCTTGGACAGAGTGACTGCAAGGGCAGAGGTGAGTAGTAGTACCCAGGCTGACAGTGAGGCACCTCTGTCAGAAAATACCAGACTTCCTGTGGAAGGGGAGCTGGGAAGTGTTACTAAGAGAGAGTTGAGAAAGGCTCAGCTCTTGGGCCCTACATTACAAGGCTGAGGGTGGTAGCTAGTGAGGCACCTGATTCTCAAGTAAAAGGGGAATCTGTATACTGGGATAAAGGGTTACTGCAGAGGGAGTGGACCTCTGAGGGAGGGCTAGAGGGTGAGAGAATACAGCAGTTGATAGTGCCCACAGCCTACCATCTGGCACTTCTAGCCATAGCCCATGATATTCCTTTGCAGGTCATATGGGCATAGCATATACAAAGAGCTGTATTATGCAGAACTTTTATTGGCCTGGGATTTCCAGAGATGTTACTGGGCACTGCAGGTCACCTGTGAGCAGTGCCAAAAGGTAGGCAAGGCAGCTGACAACGTAAAAGCTCCTTTGATGCATTTGCTTGTGATTTAGAAGCCATTTCAGAGGGTAGCTATTGCTATTGTGGGGCTTCTGAGTACCCCAACTTCAACAGGGAAGAAGTATATCCTAGTGGTAGTAGATTATGCTACCAGATACCCTGAGGCAGTTGCTCTGTTCTTCATTGATGTGAAGAAGGTGGCTATGTTAGAGATTTTCAGCAGGGAAGGTTTTCCAAAAGAAATACTGACTGACACAGGTTCCATTTTGATGGCAGACCTGCTGTCTTGTCTGTGGAAGTATTGTGGCATGATGCATCTAAAGACCACCCCTACCATCCCCAGACTAATAGTCTTGTTGAGAGGTTAAACTCTACACTCAAGATGATGATACAGGCATTTGCAGACCAGTTTAAGTGGGAGTGGGACAAATATTTGCCCCATCTGTTGTCTGCTTACAGAGAGGTGCCCCAGGAATCCACAGGTTTTTCACTGTTTGAGTTGCTGTATGGGCATAGGATGAAGGGGCTTCTAGATTTGATTCAAAATGAGTGGGATAGTGGTATGAATCCCTCAAGGAGTCTATTGTGTCATATATCCTAAACCTCAGGACAATGCTCAATGAATTCATGTGCTTGGCCCTAAAGAACCTGGCAGAAGCCCAACAGCAGAAAAAGGCCTGGTATGACAGGAATGCTCGAGCTAGCGAGTATGCTATAGGGCAGCCGGTAATGGTTCTCATTCCTGTCAGACACAGCAAGCTGCAGTCAGCTTGGGAGGGACCCTACAAAGTGTTAAGGAAGGTCAGTGATGTTAACTACATGGTAAAACTGCTAAGCAGGAGGCAGGGGCACAAACTGTACCATGTTAACATGATGAAACCTTACCATGACAGGTAACAGGAATTGGCAGGAAATCAGTATTTGTTATTGATCTACTTTTGGGATTACATATGTCTGGCATTAGAAGGGAAGGTTCCCAATTTAGGGCAAAGTACTGAGTTCTCAAGGTGGTGTACTTAGATAGGTAGGGGTTCTGTTCTCACTGCAGTCAACTGGGGTTTGTATTTGTGCACTTGCTTGACATTACAGAGAGCACATTACACCAGCATGTGGGACACTGCTATTATCATCTTCCTTTCATCAGCCACTGCTGATGTCATCAACTATAGCCGATATGTGGAAGTACAGTATTCCCATCACGGCAGGGTCAGAGACTGGCCTTTAGGCCAGGCACAAGTCACCTCATCCTATACAATACAGATTACAATGATAAAGCTTTCAGTCTATCCACATACTTCATGACATGGTTTGGAGTCCATGTATTTTCTTAGTAAGAAACCCCTGTGGCCTCTCCAGCTGCTGCAGGTGTCTGATGAGGTACATGCAAACGAGAGCATTATACTCTATTAGTGTTCTTATGAGGTTTGAGTACAGTGCTGTTTTATCTTCCTCAGATCTCTATACGATGGCTTGGTTTATGAGGTGCACAACGTAGCCTTCCGATACCACTGTGGACGCTTGGTGGTCAAAGATCATATTGCTATCTACATGTGTTGCCAGGTCTTGCTCCACAGGATTTCAGCATAGGGGCAGTGTTGTCAATGCTGTAATTAGTGGGGAATTCCACATTGCAGAAGGGCACAATAATGACACAGTTTTGCATTTGTTTGCAGACCATGTGGCTTTGGCAGCAGTCACTTGTCTGTGTTAGCCTCTCCTGTAGTATGTTATCATTATTGGTGGGCTTAATGATTGCACCAATATGCAAGAATCAACAAACATGGTAAGCCAAAAGCTAGATACTTTAGCCTAGACTGCCAAGAAATAGATTCCAAACAGTAAAGGGCCAAGCACAGATCCTTGGTGTATGCCACTGGTGACAGCTCTAATGGCAGAGGTTGATTCACCAACTTTCATAGTTTGTGTTCTGTTAGTGAGCCAATTGGTTAACCATTTGTGTTGTAAGAGTTAATCCCCTGCTGGAAGAGTTGCTCAATGATACCAGAGTAGGGGATTTTGTCAAAACCCTAGGCCAGATCAACATAGGCAGTATGCACTGTCTTACCATCATCCAGGCTTATTACACAGCATCAACAGGCTGTGACAACATTACAGATCATGCATAGTATGACTTGGCACATACACCTACCTGATGAGGTTGGATACACACTTCAACACACTTTCCACTGGACTATGTTCCCAGAGAAGGGTGTGCATCAACATGCAGCCATCTGAGTTGGGGGATAGCACCTGATGCATGCATGATTAGACACATCCTAACTCTCCTTATTTGTGAGGTAAACAAACATGTCATCCTGGACCTTTTCTAAATGATACTAGAAATATCTCAGCTGTGTGCAACAGACATGTGTGAGTTGTTAATGCTACATCCATGTCTGCTACATCTTTCAGATGTCCTCAAAGAAGTCATCACTGTTATGCATGATGACAGTGCTATCTGTCATCCTGTGGAATTTGACTAGACCAAGGCATTTTACACAAATTTACGCTGTGGTAATCACTCAACACTGTCAGATGTGACCATAAACACCTATATTACCAAGTGGGTAGACCACTGGATCACATACATGGCATCTAAATATGTTGAATTGAGTGAAATCATCTATATCTCAGGTCCAGTGATCAGATCCATGCATCAGGGCTGTCTACTAAGCCCTTTTCTGTCATCCAGTATTTAAGTCATAGATGTCACAAATGACATACATACACTGTGTCCAAACAGCTGTCTGGAGGATGACAGGCTGTGGGCAATCATTGACTCCAACTGTGATATTAGTATAATGAAGACAATATCAACACACACCAAATATTGCTGCCACAGCAATAACAACACATGAGATGAACAAAAGCATGGGGGATTTGTTTTGTTACGAAAAGAAAAGCACAACCCAAATATACACCACACCAATTTGTAGACCAAACTAAATGATATAATAGTCTGTGTCTCATGGTATGTGTATGTGGAACATCCACACATCCACAGTCACTTGCTGCCACCCTTTATAATAATAACCTTTACTATATGTGTATGACATATCTCACGCCATACATAATACATATTTCTTTCATAGTTCACACCAACTATCACAATTCAAAATTTTCATGTACCTCTGTACCTATATCTTCCAGTGATGTGTAACTGGATGTGTAACTGAAGCATACCACCTTTGAACACCCCCATGGGCCCACATCTTTATCCAGACCTTCTTTTTCCTTTTTGTGCATGTGTCATGATGGTGTGCAGAATGCAGAAGCAGAATCACACCAGCACACCAGATTGTATAAAAGGATACTCATCCAGTCGTACACAAACACAGCTGCCTGGGTCGCTGCTTTTCTACCTTTTCAAAGTTGTCTATCGAACGCCTCTTCATTGACACATTATCCAAAAATACCACCAAAAATAAACTCCCCTAAGTTGCTCCTGTTTCCCGATTTAGGAGTGAGTCAGTATATTTAGGTAGAGGGTGTGGGGGGGACACAGTCCCTGACATCCTGGGGTGTTGGCCCCTGTATCCCCCAGTTTGTTTGTTTTTGTTTTGTTGGCCCAGTATTTTTTTTTTGAAACAAAAAAAATTTTGTTGTCGTCAAGTTTTTTTTTTTATTGTTCTGGGTAAGCAATGTAAGGGCGCGTTTGATGTAATGTCGATTATCATAATATAGACCCCAGCTGTCTGACAACATCGATGGCATGGGTTACATTCATGACAGTGTGGATTGTGCCATATATATATATGCCATGCACACCAGTTTACTAGCCTGTATTGAGTCACACAGCTATAGCATTGTAGCTCCTCGTCCTAACACCTCCGATAGTATAGTGTCAGAATGATTGATGAGCTATTCGCCAACATAAGCGTCATTGTTGTGTGTGTACTAAGTGAACCATCATGTCATCACCAAATACATGTTATGTCAGAACATATGATTATTGGTGGTATTATGGATATATTGTTATATTATTGACGCGCAATTTTTACTGTTGTTATGAAACCTGTGCTGTTGTCCACTTTGTTGAGACGCTGTCCATGGCAGTATAGGCAGTAATCACTTATTCAGTTTTCACAGCTTTTTCACAGTCATTATTCCTCAATTGTATAGATTTCCTGATAGACACATATATAGACATCCCTCTTGTATATGCATCTACTATACACTGTCGGTGTGGCATATTGAACTTTTTCCAAGGTTGGCATGGTTTAATCATGAGGGTGAAGCCCGAGTGATTAAATAAAGCCAACTGTAGGAAAATTTCAATATACCACAACTAACGAGTCAGTTATTGCTTTTATACAATGACATTATTTACAAAAAAAATACTTATGTTACTTAAATAATGTATTTGTTTAACGGCGCATTACTGTTCTTCCACAGCTGGTGGTATACTGCTTTCTTATGCTGATGTATTGCGCATGCTTATGGGACTTGCGTTCCCATGCATACCCAGTACATCAGTGCTCAGGAAAGTAATCAGTGGAGAAAAGAAGATGTCCATTGCTCTGCTTTTTCTTTCTTTCTTTTTTTTTTTTTAAATTAAAAAAAAAAGTTTGGGAAGGTTAGGATAGGAGAGAGACAGAATGGAGGAAATACAAGGGAAATCAGGTACATGTCTTTAGTTTTAAACAACATACATAATTTCCCTTGTATTTTCTGCATGGTGTCCCTCTTATATGTCCAGAGTCCGGACCATAAATTTTGATTTTATTTTTGTTGAAAAAAAGTTAAAATTAAAGAATATACCAGCGGAAAAAAGTCCAGGTGACCAGACCTTTTTCCGTTGGTCTATACAATGGGCACGCTGGTTGGGCTAGCCAATCAGCATGCTCATTTTGGAATGTTAATGGCCAGTCATTCTGTGATATGTGATAAACCCTGTTAATCATTGTGGCATTCCACTCAATCCCACTAACATAGTTTGCTCTACTGTAAACAATTTTACTATTTGTTTTGCTTTACATGGTTTCATGGCACTGCAATACTGTTGCCGGCAATGAAACCATGCCTGTTTACATATAAATGAGTGCATGGCATGAATATGTAATCATTCACTGCTGCTCACTGCACAAACACATAAACTCTGTGTATGTTTCACGCAAATCCTACACAGAGTTTATGGAATCCTACAGATCATTTAGTGACTTCAATCATCAGTGATTTGCCAGAAAGCCACAAATTTTATGAGGACCACACCAGAAATATGACCCAAAATTTGAGAGCAATGTGTGTGTGTGTGTGTGTGTGTGTGTGTGTGTGAGTGTCTATATATGTATATATATATATATATATATATATATATATATATATATATATATATATATAAATAATGGGAGTTCTGGAAATTATCTAAACAGCATAAGATCAACAGTAAAAATGAAAATAATATCTAAACATAAAAACAGCTAAAAATAAAATATTGACAAAAACAAAGTTGCACTATGGAATGATTTATGCCTTGGAGTTGGTATACATAATTAGCTGGGGGATGGCAGGTGAAGGGGGCTCCCCCCTGCAAATACATCAGTTTTAGAGATGGTTAGATTCTGTCAATAATTTGTCAATCTAATGCTGTTTAGAATATTTATTGTACTTACATATATATATGATTCACCTATGTTTGGTCAAATGCCTTTTTCTTCGACAAACACAGGGTACATTATTTAATGTCAAAAGCATGGATAGTTGAGCAGTGTAAATTAAAATGGTGCGAAAGGTCAAAACAGGGAAGTGGGGTTGGAGTGGTGAGAGTGTTTATGTATGTGAGTTTGGGTTAGGGTCAGTTATGAATGAAGGATATGTGTATGTTTGTGTGTAGGTTTATGCAATTTAGTGTTAGGGTCAAGAGTAAATGTAGTGTTGTTTGTGCATTTGTTAAATGTTTATGTATCAGGGTGTATGTCTTTTGTAATGGCAGTGTTACCTTAAACTTTTCAGGAAGGTAAGGTGTAGGGTTAATGTTAGGGTTGAGGGAAGGGACAGAGTTCGGGTTAGTGTTCACACACATTACTAAGGTGATGCAAGATGGCTTACCCTAACCCTATTCAACCTGGGAGATGTAAAATGTGAACATTAGCAGACACTATTTTTCATGTTCCAGAAATTGCATCCTTAGTATTATAGTTGCAGATTACCTGTTTAGACTCTCCCCCAGATTCTCAAAAGCTTGCATGGCGTGCAAGATCAGTGTAGGAACTCAAGCAGGCAATATGTCTGCCATGTGATCTGGGAACAGCCTGCAGGGGCGTGCATGAGAGTGCCTGCACTAATCCTGCATGGACGAACCCCTTGTATGCAAATCACTCCATTTGCAGGAGATATCCATGCGAAACTTGCGACCATCCGTGTAAGACTAGTGCAATCAGCAGAAATGTACTTGGTTAGTAACCGAGAACATTTCAGGAAAATCCAAAATGGACCTATGACAGCCGCAAATAAAGGCTGCATATCATGTAGTAAGCATGCCAATGGCCAAGTATAAGGCCATTGGCATTGCAAACAATACAAGAAATAAAAAAAAATCTACTTTTTTTTTTTTCACAGATCTCGGCTGTTTAAGCATACGGCAGTGGTGCACAAATGGGATTGGGGGGGTAAGAAAATAAACCTAAAATAAGCATTCTAACTAAAATCAATATTCTGCCATGCAAGTCAATGGCAGGCAGAAGACAACCTGGCCAGTGAGTAGTGGTTGCTAAGGGGGAGGCTTACTGTGAGACATGTAACTATGCATTAGCAGGCAATCCTATGCAAATGAGGGGAAGGATAGTGAATCCCAGTTTTCCTCAGCATGTGAGTCAGGTCCCAACAGGGTAAGAGTAGGAATAGGCGGGTGCAAGCCTAGGACGTAGGTGACATCATGGGGGTGTCAGGCAGACTGTAAGCGAATTGGAGCCCTGTGGCTCAGGGTTGCTCTATCTTAGCACAGCTAAGCTAAGGGGTGTGTCTAAACCTGCCTAGCTGTCTTTACAAAGCCTAAGCAGGTGTGCGCTCTGTGCACCGGGTTGTACAGGAAGAAAAAAGAGGTTAAACCAGGAAATAGTAGCAGTGTGCACATTTGAGCACTCTGTTTGCGCGGTGCACACACTGACTTAAACAGGAAGGCAATGGGAAGGGAAAACAGCAATAGGAAGGTAATCAAGGAGTACTAGCTTAGCTGGCAGATGAAATGTATCAGAACCAGTCAATTACACAGGCACCAGACCAGCCCAGCCCAGGGCACTACTATAAACTATGCAAACAACTACCCCTCTGGTTTTTCCCACACTCTACACCACCGGTGTAAACAAGCGGAAAACGTTTAACATTCACAACTGCAAAATGTTAGGGGCTGCAATAGCTACCATAAAACAACTTGTGGAAGAAGCTGAGGGTGGTGAGGATGTGAATGCTGCCAAGCAACCCACAGTGAGGAGAAAGAGAAGAGTATACAGACCCAGGGTAACCTACCAAGGGATGCATGAGCTGGAGATAGTAGAGTGCTATAGGGTGGACAGGGACCTCCTACAGCAAATTGTTGAGCTGTGCCGGCCACACCTCACACACTGAACTAACAGAGGGGAACCAATCTCAGTGTATACAAAGCTATGTGCAGGCCTAAGAATACTAGCTACATGTACCTTCCAAAGGCCAACTGGGGATATGATGGGGATCTCACAGGCATCAGCATCCAGGGTACTCCAGTTCCTGGATGCCATGTCAGCACATGTCGGTGAGCACGTATATTTCCCCAACACCCATGAAGCGTTGGCCAGCAATATACAACTGTTCCACCAAATAACAGAATACCCTGAGGTAGTGGGTGCTACAGACTGCACGCACATATGCATCAATGCACCACCCAGTGAACGGGGTAGGGGCTACATCAACTGCAAGGGCTTCCCCTCCATCAACTGCCAGGTTGTGTGCAATGCTCAGAGCATAATAATGAATGTGTATGCTGGCTGCCCTGGAAACTATCACGATTCCCACATCTGGCACCTGATGCAGCTGTACCAGATATTTGCCAAAGGGGACATCCCACGTGGTCACCTAGTGGGGGATGCTGGATACGCGCTGGAGCTGTGGCTGATGACACCCATCAGAAATGCACACACACCTGAACAGGAACTCCATAATGAGGCACACGCACAAACAAGAATCATATTATAGTATTTGTTTGGGATACTCACGTCACGGTTCTGGTGCCTGGACACATCCGGTGGAGGCTTGCAATACTCACCAGCTACATGTACCCAAATTGTCCTTGTATGTACCATGCTACACAATATGATCCTGTGGAAACAGCTGCAGCAGTAACAGCATATGGCAGGGCCTCACCCCCCCCCATCATTGCCAAGGCCTGCATGGGCACAGAGTGACTCGGAAGAGGAACAACCTGAGCCTGTCCCAGTAGGCAGAAGAAGGCGTGCCCAGTATGCCTTGGCCTTGGCAAAGAGGCAATGCATAGCACATACACTGACATGGGAGGGACCCAAGAAGAACACCTTTCTCTCTGACTCTCACATACAGTAAAAGGGATGCCAAACATTACACTACCTGTGCCCAACCATGTGTAGAGAGTGTACTATGTGCATCTGACAAAGGCAGCCCTGCAGCACCACCCTCAATACTGGGACTTCCACTCGGTAAGTGACTCACACATACCAGTCAGGGGAGGTCACATACCCAACAACAGTCACAGCCAGCAGGACAGGTGTAGACAAACACAAACAAAAACTGTGCTATAGCCTCTGAATGAGGCCTATGGTCAACCCCCCAGGCCTACACAGACTGACTATAGCAGGCCAGACAGTGGGATGTCAGTTGTGAAGGCTAGGAAGTCAGACACTAATATGTAGGTAATTATAAGCTAAGATCTGTAGTACACTTGTATGCCTCTAGCCAGTGCAATAGGTAAGACTACAGACTGAAATGGGGTACTTGACATACCAGTACAGTCCTAGAAAATGTGTACAAGTGTCAGGTGTGTGTCCCCAACCTATGTAGACATATAGTACCAGTCAGTTGTGCCCCTCCCAATCCTGTGTAGAAATGTAGAAATAGTCAGGTGTGCCCCCCCACTATGCAGAAATGTAGTAACAGTCAATGCCAAATGATCGATGAATACCCTGCAGAGACAGCATGCTACCTGTTGGTGTACAACACAAATGTCAGCACTGCAGTACAAACTACCTGGACTTGACCCACACATGCAATACAGATGGCCATACTGGGCATGTTCATACACTTAGAGAAATGAAGGCAATGTAAGTCAACAACATACTGAAAGGTCACACTGGGCATGCTCACACACTTAAAGACATGAAGGCCATGTCTGCAAACACCAGTGAACCAGACATATCGCCGTTGTTAGTGCATACACTCGTCAGTATGCACCACTCATGCCTTGCACACACAGTGGATAGGAATACAGACATATATGTAAGGACAACACACTATAATAAGCCAATGGTAGACAGACATAGATTTGTGGAAGAGGGTGACTGTGACAAGGAGCCATCCAGGCCTGTCTCACCCAGCCCACAGCCAAAGGGCCCCAAACACATGAGGTGCAGATGTCTCTCCCTGCAGATACTAGCCACCAGTATCTTTCAGCAGTACAGACTATGTGGTGCACGTGCCAGCTGTGCAACATGACTGTACAAGGAAATAGTCATCTAGCAACTGCATACACATACCTGTGAAATATGACCCTGTGTGTGCCCGCATGTGGCGTGCCAATCCCTATGAATGGGTAATGGCCCATACACACAAACTGTCCTCCCCATAACCCTACTATGACAAGCCTGCTGAGGTTATCCAATGTGAAATACACCTTTGGGAGAGCTGTGGCCTAGTAATCTCTGTGGCGTGCCCCATAACTGTTTACTGCTGTAGTGTGATAAGCTAGTTAGGTAGGAGTTCAAATCCCAGACTTGCTAAATGTGTGTGCGTGTCTGTCTGACTGTGTACAGAGCAATGCTTTTTCGGGTAATCACACTCCCAACAATTTAAATACACAATTTAGGCAAGGCTGCTGAAGTCATCCACCTAGAAATACACATCTGAGAAGCTGTAGCTCAGTAGTTTCCATAGCACGTCCTGTAACTGTGCACTGCTATAGTGCGATAAACTAGTTAGGTAAGAGTTTTATTCCCAGACATGGCAACTGTGTGTTTCTCTGTCTGTGTAGAGAGCAATGCTTTTTAGGCTAGCCACACTACCCACAATCCAAATGCTCAACCTTTGCAAGGCAGCTGATGTCATCCACCTAGTAATATAGCTCTGGGAAGCTGTAGCTCAGTAATCTTTGTAGCATGTCCTGTAACTGCGTACCGCTTTAGTGTGCTAAACTAGCTAGGTAGGAGTTCTATTCCCAGATGTGACAAGTGTGTTTGTCTGTCTGTGTAGAAAGCAATGCCTTTTTAGGCTAGCCACACTCCCCACAATCCAAATGCTCAACCTTTGCAAGGCAGCTGATGTCATTCTCCTAGAAATACAGCTCTGAGAAGCTGTAGCTCAGTAGTCTCCGTAGCGCGTTCTGTAACTGTACGCTGCTATAGTGCGATAAACTAGTTAGGTAAGAGTTTTATTCCCAGACAAGGCAACTGTGTGTGTCTGTCTGTGTAGAGAGCAATGTTTTTTAGGCTAGCCACACTCCCCACAGTCCAAATGTTCAACCTTTGCAAGGTGTAGTTTCTGTAGTGTGTCCTGTAACTGTGTACTGCTGTTGTGTGATAAACTAATTAGGTAGGAGTTCTATTCCCAGACAGGACAACTGTGTGTCTGTCTATGTAGAGAGCAATGCTTTTTAGGCTAGTCACAATCCAAATGCTCAACCTTTGCAAGGCAGCTGATGTCATCCACCTAGTAATATACCTCTGGGAAACAGTAGCCCATTAATCTCTGTAGCGCGTACTGTAACTGTGTGTCACTGTAGTGTGATAAACTATATAAGTAGGTGCTCTATTCCCAGACATGGCAAGTGTGGATTTATGTGTGTTTATGTGTGTGTTCCTTTTTCAGTGTAGGAAGCAATGCTTTTGAGTCCATTCACAGCTTCCAATGGTCGACTTTGACAAGTGTACTGATGTCATCAACTGTGAAATACACCTTTGGGGAAGTGATAGGTCAGTAATCTCCATAGCGTGTGCCATAACTGTGTAGTGTGATAAACTAGCTAAGTAGGAGTTCTAACCCCAGCCTTGGCAACTGTGTGTGTGTGTCTGACTCTGTCTGTGTAGAAATCAGTGTTTTGTAGGGTAGGCACACCCCCTACAATTTAAATGTTCTACCATGGTAAGGCTGCTGATGTCACCACCCCGAAATAAACTTCTGGAAGGTTTTAGCCCAGTAATCCCTGTAGCACGTCATAACTGCGTACTGCTGTAGTATGATTCAGAACTCTGGTAGGGTTCTATATCCACCCATGGCAGTTCTGGATGTTTTGTGTGTGTTCCACTATCTGTTTAGGGAGCAATGCATTTTAGGCTAGTCACACTCAGTACATGTCAAATGCCCTAATTTGGCAATCCTGCTGATGTCAGCCAATGTGATATACACCTTTGGGGAAGGAGTACTGCAGTAATCACCATGGTGTGTACTGTAACTGCATAGTGCTGTAGTGTAATAAACTAGTTAGGTATGGGTTCAACTCCCAGACATGACAGATGTGTATGTGCTTGTGTGTTTGCACCTTGTATCCTTTGTGGAGGAGGGTGTGTGTGTAGCGGGTTTTGCAATTTTCTTATATGGTGGCCCTAGTACATATCACAATGTCCACTGTACAGGGAAAACAGCTGTGAAATAGCTGAGAGGCTGGGGTGCATATCCATACCCATACATGTACATCAAGGCCAGGCAATAACAGTTAGCAACCCCAGTATTACCCAGACCACACTCTCAACCCATGTCTCATACACACACACATGGCTAGGCAACAGCCATGATGTGTGTAGTACACTGCATATTGGCGACTGATAGTAACTATGGTGTGAATGCAGTGGCCTACAGAGGCCATGGCACCCTGTCCATCAGTACGATAGGCACATAATTGCAGACAGTGCGCCTTCAGTATGTTTCCCACTGGATGCCTGCAACAACTGTGGTTCCATCAAATGTGATCAACAAAGGACATACCATGCCTTATACACATGCCCTGTATGGACAGATGCCACTGACACCAGGGAATACCTGTATCATGCTGTCAATGTAGGTGCAGGATCAACCTGCTGTCTATTACCTGGCCCTGCCACATGAGGCCTGGACTGTCACAACTGATCATAACATTCTGAGTACACAACATGGGCCAGACAAACCAGGTACACCTCCACATGCCACTGTACATGAATGCTGGACATGTGCACATCCCAAACACCGTTCATGTCACGGAACATAGGACACATACATGCCAAGCATTGCACAGCACTAGCCATATACAATAGTAACCCAGGAGACTGGATGGTGAATACTATACCAACCTGTGTGGTCCACTCTGGACACTGCACCCCTTAGCCATAATGCAGACCATTCTCATTTAGCCTGATGCCAAAGTAGACCCCTCATCTAGCCTTGCACAGCCATCTGGCACCATCAACCACTACACACCCATGAAGCAATGCACACATGCACGCTGGTACTAGCACTCTGTGTCTGTGTGTGTGGTGTATGATGCTTCTGACCACATTCACACCCAGTACCACACTCATTGGCATACTGAAGCATGCTCTCTAATGTCAGACACTGCCACATACCCTTTGACCATAGACCCCCAGGACAACCCCTGTGGGCTAATACCTATGCATTACTGTATTGTGGCAAGGTAACTGGTTAGGAAGTGTATTCATTACCCTGCCAAGTGTGGCAATGTGTATGAGTCCCTTACAGAGTGTGGCTGTGTTGACGCTGACACCTGTTCATGTGGACAGGCTATGTGCTACACCTACTGTATTGCAACAGTGTTGCAGATGTCACTCACCAGCACATATACGTCTGAACAGCTCACCAACATGTAAGCTATGTGGCGTATGCAATAACTGCATACACATGTGATAGCTACGCATAGTCAGTCAGGTGTTTAAAACCCCATACTGGTAGGTGTGGGACACAAACATGCTTAAGTTTTACTCACCCATACCTTCCATGACATACTTTGTCTCTGTGTGTCCTGCCCACACTCTCTCTGGTGGATGTGGGATGTACATCTGCTTTGATAGGCAGCAGCTTGTGTTTTGTAAGTGATGGTCATGATCAGCTGATGGCTTCTGCACCAATTGCAGTCCTCCTCTAGCTGATTGCATGTGGAACAGCTGTGGTAAAATTCCCATAGCCAATTGCATGGTAACACACTCCAATATCTAGGAACATCATCTTGGTTGTGGCCCTTTACATCCACTGTGGACACAAACTAGATCTGTCATTTGGTGAAATGCATCTCAAATGGATTGGGGATTTACCTTCAAACAACTTACACTGTGGAAACAGGGCAACACACAGGAGGGGGATGTGTCTGACCTGACTACAGACTGTAAGTGCTGCTATACTGCATGTGGAGTAATGTTGGTTTAAAAGCGTGTGTGTGTGTGTGTGTGTGTGTGTGTGTGTGTGTGTGTGTGTGTGTGTGTGTGTGTGTGTGTGTGTGGATATGGCTGTCCTACATGTTGTAATACCTGCCATGTCAGTACTATGTTTATGTGAGTGAGGTT
>NC_056726.1:198189726-198289726 GCF_019279795.1 Protopterus annectens
CCAAATCAGTTAAGGCCAAACCCCCCCAGTATTACCCAGACCACACTCTCAACCCATGTCTCATACACACACACACATGGCTAGGCAGCAGCCATGATGTGTGTAATTACACTACATATTAGGACTGA
Organism: Protopterus annectens; assembly: GCF_019279795.1. Taxonomy (NCBI): domain Eukaryota; kingdom Metazoa; phylum Chordata; order Ceratodontiformes; family Protopteridae; genus Protopterus; species Protopterus annectens. The sequence goes on from NC_056726.1 coordinate 198,189,855, forward strand.
GGCCATGGCACCTGTCCATCAGTCTGATAGGCACATAATTGCAGACAGTGCGCCTTCAGTATGTTTCCCATTGGATGCCTGCAACAACTGTGGTTCCATCAAATGTGATCAACAAAGGACATACCATGCCTTATACACATGCCTTGTATGGACAGATGCCATTGACACCAGAGAATACCTGTATCATGCTGTCAATGTAGGTGCAGGATCAACCTGCTGTCTATTACCTGGCCCTGCCACATGAGGCCTGGACTGTCACAACTGATCATAACATTCTGAGTACACAACATAGGCCAGACAAACCAGGTACACCTCCACATGCCACTGTACATGAATGTTGGACATGTGCACATCCCAAACACCGTTCATGTCATGGAGCATAAGACACATACATGCCAAGCATTGCACAGCACTAGCCATACACAATAGTAACCAGGAGACTGGATGGTGAATACTATACCAACCTGTGTGGTCCACTCTGGACACTGCACCCCTTAGCCATAATGCAGACCATTCTCATGTGGCCTGATGCCAAAGTATACCCCTCATCTAGCCTTGCACAGCCATCTGGCACCATCAACCACTACACACCCATGAAGCAATGCAAACATGCACGCTGGTACTAGCACTCTGTGTCTGTGTGTGTGGTGTATGATGCTTCTGACCACATTCACACCCAGTACCACCCTCATTGGCATACTGAAGCATGCTCTCTAATGTCAGACACTGCCACATACTCTTTGACCATAGACCCCCAGGACAACCCCTGTGGGCTAATACCTATGCATTATTGTATTGTGGCAAGGTAACTGGTTAGGAAGTGTATTCATTACCCTGCCAAGTGTGGCAATGTGTATGAGTCCCTTACAGAGTGTGGCTGTGCTGACGCTGACACCTGTTCATGTGGACAGGCTATGTGCTACACCTACTGTATTGCAACAGTGTTGCAGATGTCACTCACCAGCACATATACGTCTGAACAGCTCACCAACTTGTAAGCTATGTGGCGTATGCAATAACTGCATACACATGTGTTAGCTACGCACAGACAGTCAGGTGTTTAAAACCCCATACTGGTAGGTGTGGGACACAAACATGCTTAGGTTTTACTCACCCATACCTTCCATGACATACTTTGTCTCTGTGTGTCCTGCCCACACCCTCTCTGGTGGATGTGGGATGTACATCTGCTTTGATAGGCAGCAGCTTGTGTTTTGTAAGTGATGGTCATGATCAGCTGATGGCCTCTGCACCAATTGCAGTCCTCCTCTAGCTGATTGCATGTGGAACAGCTGTGGTAAAATTCCCATAGCCAATTGCATGGTAACACACTCCAATATCTAGGAACATCATCTTGGTTTTGGCCCTTTACATCCACTGTGGACACAAACTAGATCTGTCATTTGGTGAAATGCATCTCAAATGGATTGGGGATTTACCTTCAAACAACTTACACTGTGGAAACAGGGCAACACACAGGAGGGGGATGTGTCTGACCTGACTACAGACTGTAAGTGCTGCTATACTGCATGTGGAGTAATGTTGGTTTAAAAGCATGTGTTTGTGTGTGTGTGTGTGTGTGTGTGTGTGTGTGTGTGTGTGTGTGTGTGTGTGTGTGTGTGTGTGTGTGTGTGTATATGTGTGTGGATATGGCTGTCCTACATGTTGTAATACCTGCCATGTCAGTACTATGTTTATGAGGAATCCGCATCTTCAGGGTCGTCTGCATACTGGGCAGTGTGTTGGGCCCTTGGTGCCATGTGATACCCACTGAGCACTTATCTGTGAACTGCAGAAGTTAGTGTGAGGATTGCAGTCTGTAGATGGCGAAAGTCCTAACAGTTACCTACTGCATATCCCTCATAGGACACATGTTGCAAAAAGCCCTGTTACAAAAGTACGTGTATGAGGTTATCACAGCAACATGTCAATATTGGCCCTGTGTATGTGCTTCCAGTCACAACTTTGTCAACATTTGTACATATGTTGTGCATTAAGAGGTGCATATGTGCTGTACACCATCAATAGTGTCATCATATCTGAAAGCATGCCAGGGAGATATCAGACTGCTACACATGCTATGTATAGTATGGGTAATATTTGACATTACCAGGACATTCCATGGTCATTTGTACAGTACTGAGGTCTGTGTAACTATGGTGAATGTTGACAGTGTGTGTATTGTGAACATGTTCTTAAGCCTGTGTACAGACTGTGGCAGATTTCATTGTTATAGGTCCCATCCTATTTGATGTCACATGCTGCTCCACTGTATGTTACAATATTGGTTTACATGTTTGTAGGGCCATACACACACATGTCCCATACCACAGACAGACAGCAGACCACACTGTATAGCAGCCCAGTATATGTAGAGTTAGTCTGTGAGTGGCACATAGGAGGATGGTGATGAACAGATAGTCTATATACTGTACTTTTATGCTAGCTTACCAAATGTGGCTGTGGCTGTGTTCACATTGATTGTGGTTATGCACTTCCACACAGGTGTATCTTACCCTGTGCTGTGACATGCCTGTAGAGCCTGCTATATATGCAAGTATATGTGCATTCCGCCATAGGAGATGTTGGCCAGTGTTGAGCCAGTCTGCCTGTAGCCTGTACAATGCATTGTTACATGTCTAGCAGCGTAGTGTACTTATCCAGTGAGATGTCATGTGGAGATACTTGCTGGATGTACTGCTGCCGGGTGTCCCTTAACAGTCATGCATGTCAGATAGGGCAGTGGGATGCTGTACAGATGTATGTCACTATCGAATGAGTAGTATATACCCATGGCACCCCTCTATGCATAACCTATGTTGGCATATGTATACCAGCCATTGTGTTATACCCATCTACGTGGCTATTAATATCCATGCTGTCATGCATGGTACACATGTTTAGCACTAAGGGGTTCTGTGTATACCTCCGGACTGTAAAGATTGTTTCAGAATGCCCACATATATTGGCCAATATCTGTGCTGCAGTCCACAGGGGCATTATGTGCTAGTGGTACTTTACCAGGGTGTCCTTAGGATGTCTTTCAGTAGCCAATGGCACACATATGGAAAGCAGATGTGACCTCCCAGACATACCATGTCTGTGAAGACAATCCCAATTACAGTAGCAATAGTCTACCAATATACCTGCTATACATACCTGACATCCACTTGCACTATGTCATTGGGTCTATAGGGGCTGGGGTAGGTCTATACTCCATGTCCAGGATATATGGTGAGAACATCTGTACATATAATCATCCATATATATATATATATATATATATATATATATATATATATGTGATTACACATATACAAATTGACATATAGAGATGGGTATGTATATGCACATAGTCCACATATGTCTACACATACACAGATAGTGATACATATGCACATAAACATATGGATATCTACAGATATATCGACAGTAGTAGGTATATCAGTATAGATATGTATGCACATATAGTCATATCTATATATATATATCTATATATATATATATATATATATATATATATATATATATATATATATATCAACATAACTAGGTATGTCTGTACACATAGCTTGTGCATACATATATAGCTATATACACATATCTATATGTACATATACGTATACCTATATATACACATATGTATAGATACATAGATGTATAGATATATACACATATGTACATATGAAGAGGTGTACACATGCCCATATATATGTAGCACTATACAGATGTGTATACAGACCTATGTATGTGTATACCTGTGTATGTACATGTAGACATCTATAACCTATATGTATACAACCATATACCTGTCTTGAGTAAACGTCGCGGTTGCATATACCCTCCCACATGTATCCCACCGTATGTGTCTGCTATGTGTACATTATGATAAAACAACAGACGTGATGCAACAGTTATATTAATGACAAGGACTACACAATCTAGGAAGTAAAGGCAAGTGTTCAATACCACTCAATTTGGGTAATGACAGCTATATTGGTAACACAACAACTGTCTCCACAGTGGTCATGGCCTAATGTTCATGTGTTGTGACTTCAGTGTAAAGGGCCCTGATTTCATGACCTGCAAGGGCTGCTCATTTTGTTGCTGGCCAGAACAAGGTCTGTTGGATACAGAGTGGTTAAGGCAGTGTTTGTGCAATGTAGGCCACACACATCAGTATCATGACATTGTGAGGTAGGGGTCTAGTACCAGTGTTGGCAAGTAACAGTGTGTGTGTGTGTGTGTGTGTGTGTGTGTGTGTGTGTGTGGATGGCTCTACATCAGGTTGCAGGGTATATATGCCTCTGCAGGCCACCTGTCCATGTGGCACAGGCAATACCTTGTATAGTAACCTGTGAAATGTGTTCGACTGTACTCCAGATATGTCACTGCCATGGTGGCAGCACAGTAACATACCCCATTGTGCATTATGACTGCAGACCATCCTCGTGCTGACACATGTACACCTACAACACACTTGCATATCAGTTTAGAGACCACAACCAAGCAGTGTTACTAACAGCTAGCAGACATCATTGCTGGACAGCTACAGGACCTGCCAATTATGCCTCACACTCTACACCCTACAACATGTTACACTGCAGGACTGTAGTACACTGGTGTACAGTCACTGTGTGCATCAGAACCATATCAGCCTGTCCCTGTATCAATGGTATGGATGACAGGGATGGGGCACAGGTATCATCACATGCACAGGGCATCCTCGTGCTGACACATGTACACCAACAACACACTTGCATATCAGTATAGAGACCACAACTAAGCAATGTTACTAACAGCTAGAAGGCGTCATTGCTGGATGGCTACACTATCTGCCACTTATGTCTCACACTCTACACCCTACAACATGTTACACTGCAGGACTGTGGTACACTGGTGTACAGTCACAGTGTGCATTAGAACCATATCAGCCTGTCCCTGCATTGATGTTATGGATGACAGGGATGGGGCACAGGTATCATCATATACCCAGGGTATGGTGTTGGTCTGCCAGAGGCCGAGGCTGGGCCATACATTTGACACCATGTGTGTGGATGAGGGGTGTATTCTGGGTAGCTGGCTGAGGTGATGTGGTGTGTGTAAGTATGGGGTGCCCTAGGTGTGTTTGCATAGTGTGTGGGTATGCATGCACACAGTTGTGCCTTGTGGCTGCCCTACACAGGTGGTTATGGACAGCTGCAGACCATACCTAGCTGGGTGTGCAGTTCACTGCCTTTGGCCATGGACACATGGACTGTGCCTGCAGCGGTTCTGTGGGCACATGCAGGTACAGGTGTTGAAGTGCTACTCTCACCTGATGATGATATTTGTCCGCTGGGACTGGCTAGGCCCATGTGCATGTGGCCTGCTGTGGTGTGGTGTGGACAGCAGGCTATTACTGCTACTACAGGAGCCCCTTGGTGTCCTAGCATGCCCATGCTGAGTGCCAGCTGTTGGTGTTGCTGGGCCACATCCAAGCGGGTGTCACTACATCCCCACCACATGCTGAAGCACAGACATACCACGGCTGATGAGGGCCATAAGCTCATCATGCTGTCTACCCACTTGCTCGTTAGAAGCATGGATGGCAGCCGCCCCTTCATGGAGGTTGTCACCTACAGTAGCAAGTGCAGCCCTCTGCAGCCTAAGGCCCTGTCTGGTGTAATGCTCAATACGTGCCTGCACCGCCATTACAGTCTGGAGCATGCGTATTCTGGTTGCAAGCTATGTTGCCGTTGCCAGGGGCATAATGTCCAGTGGCCCTACCATGAGCACCCTGGGATATCTGCCTATGTGGCAACCTGCCAGGCATCTGGCTATGCCTGCTGCAACTGGACACAGTAGGCATGGTTACCACACTTTCCCGTGCACTGCAACTGAATTCTAGCTGTCCTTTTGCTATGGCCACTGGTGCTGGGGTGTGTATAGGCACTGTAACTGTGTGTGGGGGTGGGGTGGCTAAAAGTGGGATGTCAAATGTTGGCACAATGTCGGCCCCTGACAACCACACCTGTGCCTCACCATGATCATCATCATCATCATCATCAGTGTCTGTATGGACACCTACTTCAGATTGGGTGCAGGAGGGACCCTGACCCACCTCACCACCTGTGGGGGAAAACAATAACCGCACTTTAAAACCTGTATAGCATTGCTTAACAGTATATACACACACACACACACACACACACACACACACGCACACACACACACACACACACACACACCTCTGTAATGCCTACCTGTCCATGCCTTTACAGACAGGCCCACTTATATTTCCATGTGTTACCCCATCCTGCATCACACTTGTTAACCTACACACATTGCTATCACTCATTAACATCACAGTCATCTAAATGCCCACACAAGCAGCCAGATCACAAGGCCTGTTGCTACATTACCTGCCTGACTTGTGTGTAGTGGAGTAACATGGCCTCAATGCTGTTATTCGGTATGCACCCTCTGTATGGCCAGAATGATGTGCATGGCCCCTATATGTGTGGGCTACTATGTTGTAGCCATAATAGCTCCCATTGGTGTCATGTGTATATAATGCTCAGTACATGCTGGATATGCTGCTCCATCGGCCCATCGAGTGTCAGATGTAATATGTGGATACAATCCCTGATGTTGACTATTATTTCCCAAATGCATCTGTAGAGCTGCATACGTGGGCTGTAGGTGACCTCTCCACTGACAGCAACATTAAGTGTGTACCTGGGGTGTACCTTCCTTCTGGATGCCTGATCCAAGCTACAGGCCTTATTATACTATTTTCTGTCCTGTTAGTACATGACAGGTATTCCTGGTGTGCAATGTGGCACTCCATGTCGAGGTACTGCACAGTCCCAAAGGGGGATTTACAGCCAAATGACCACCCCACAATCACACATGTGCATACATGGCCACACACACATGCACACATACATCATACATGCATCTACCTCCCACCACTTCACCAGAGTGACCATGCAGGCAAACTAACTAACCACCAGGGTGCACACACATATACACACACACACACACACACACACACACACACACACACACATACATACAGGTGAGGATGCACAATAATTGTACACACAGTCCTCCAATTACCCATCTGCCAACATGCAGAACATATGGTACAGAACAGCATGCAGTTCAGCTATATTCACACCATGCTAGCAGTGGTATACATGTGTATGATGCATGTGCTGTGACTAGGTGATGCCCATTCCCCTGGATACCTCTGCACCCATGTACACATTATTGCTGTGCACCTGCTCTGCACCCTTCCATGTACTGTGCCCCACAACACACAGGTGTCCAGCCCATTGCAGAATGTGTAGTACTTTGTCAGTTATGCCAGCTGTACCTCTCACAGTCCCTATGTGTTTCAGCAACACATACCTAGGATGATGTGTGGACTGTTGTCATTGGTGAATCCCGGATGCTTGATTTACAGCTGTCAACATCAATAGACCATGTATGGCCACTGCAGAAATGCTTACACTGACAGCCATCAGAGCGTACCATGGCTATGGGGGTATATACACCTTTATTACTTTTACACACACATCTTTGATCTGACATGAGACCACAGCACTGCAGATCTTAGCTGTACACACACTCCCAGTATGTAACATATGTCCTGTACATTCACATGCCGTGTCTACAGATTGTGGAAGGTGTGCGGCTGCTGACCCCAATGCATACACACCATGTGGGGATGTGTGTGCACACCCTTATCATGACTGTTTATCACACCTCTTGTTGTGTGCACTACAGCAGTCACTGCTCATGGCAGGGGTATACCAGCGTGGACCTTCCGCAATTGCCAGTGTATGTTCAGCCTACCCTACACATGTCCCCCTATTTTGCCTGATTGCAAGGTCCACTTATGCGCACATCCCATGGTGTTTACACAATGCCATCATTATTGCAGTGTGGGTAGGGTTACGGCTGCCATAGGTCCTGGACATGACTATATGCAGATAGAGCTATTCCTACCATCCTTAGGATCCCTGCTGCAGTGCACTGGTGTTTCATGCTGAAACCCCCCTCAGCATTTATGCAGATGCATGACAGGTAAGCCATACACATATGTGTCAGCTTGCAGTGCCGCATATACTGCACACCACATGTTGCAGCTTAGACCCAGCTGATAATGTGGACTAGTGTAATGTCGTATGCCATAGTGTATCTCAGCAGCAGTTAGCATTGCCCTACATGTATGTACACTGGTTTTGCACTGTATATGGGTGTTGTCCAGAACATATCGCTACTGTAGGCCATGTCTACCAACAGTAGGTTACATCTGTGGACACATTCCGCAATGACAGGATGTTAGTTGTCATGCAGGTATGTGACATACCCTTTCAATACCCCATCATGCTCGCCCCTGTGAGACCAACAATACATGCACATGTACAGCATGCATTCAGGGTAGGTGTGTTAGATGTGTGCACTGAATATTATATCACCAGTACATGTCCAGTGTGTTGGCATGCATCTACATAAGACATACTCACCAGCTTCAGGCATCTGCCTTGCTGTTACCCTGGAGGGACCTAAAAAGTGGGAGAGAGATGCAATGTCAGTGTCCACACTTGTGGCACTGCTACAGGCTGGGTGCAGTACTAACCATACATCTACTGTAAATTCACACAATACTACTACATCTGGATATCTGTTTATCACTACAATGCAGCAACACAATATTTGTATAACATATCAGATATGTATGATCTACATGTACCACTGTGGATATTTACACAACAGTGGACTACTGATGTGCCCTGTGTCCTTACCTGCACACTCCTCAGCTGTTGTGTGGGTGACACCCACCTCCATGAAGGGGTCCAGTGGTTGATGGTGTTCAGGACGGGCAGGTGCCATGAGGCTGGCCAGAAGCTACTCCACACGTGTCGGGGGGATGGATGGCATGGTCTCCCCTGTGACAAGGTGATCCCCTGGACTGCGGCAGCACACAGTTGGGCATTGCAAAGCAGGTCACTGCAATGATGCAGGACCTGCTCATAACTGCAGTTATGCAGGCCAACATCATTGACCCTGTGGATGAGATCGTTCCACAGGGTGGTACGCTCCTGCTGATCCTGTACTGTCCTGCCAAACAGGACCTGGTAGTGCAGTACCAGGTAGTTTATTATGACGTTCTCCTCTGCAGAATATGCTGGGAGCTGGATGTGTGCCATTGTGCCTGAAAAACATGAGGATGGGAACAGGACTGAGCGACTCATATGGCAAGGTTACCACAGTTCATAATACACATCTCTGTCACCCCCCCCACAAATCAGCTTCAACAGACTATAGACACAATGCATTAGGTATGACTACAGCTTAACTATCATTTGGACAGATTGTGTAGTGTACCACACCTTCTGCTATGTGATTGTAGCCATGTCCTCTGCGTGGACATTAACATTGCTGGCCTGTTACAGACTACTCACTTGCATGCCATTGTCAGGGCCACTATGGTTACATATATGCCAGTGGTATGGCTGCTCTGAGATTGCTGCACATCTGACAGTCTGTGTTATAGGGGGGGTTCTATGCATGCTGTTGGACTTGTATCAGGATTGTGTAGACTATTACTACCAACATTTGTACTATGACAGTGACACAATAACATGTATATATTCCATTGGCCAGCTGATCCACCTCTTCACACCCATCTTACCAGGATACCTGGCCACATCACATGTGTGTGCCAACCTGGGGCCTCCTCATGTACTGTTACAGCCATACCATCAGGTGGAACCACCCAGGGGATGTTGGTCCACCCCCCCTCAGGCACACACCAACATGTCCCTGTTCCCTGAGCTCAGGTCTAGGGTCTGTTCAATACCAGGTTCCACAGACACATGACAGATGTGCTACATCCATCTGAGGTACCCAGTACACATTCACACAGCCAACATGCTCCTCCTGCTCATCCACCAGACCTGGCACCTTCAGGATGTGAACTGCTGTTGTGAATGGGAGTTGGTGGAAGCCTTGTTCCCATTGTGCCCATATTGGGGACCATGGGGCATTCACATCACAGACCACACACACCATCCATGGTGTTTACCCACCACATGTGTCACATACCACCCCTGTAGACTGTCATCTATATCTACCAATCCTGAGCACCTCCATGTGTGAATCTACCATACTTCCCCATATTCCCATGGCATACTTCACAGGTGGGGGGCATATTGGTGCTAGGATGGGACTAACATGTGACATACCCATCTATGGTGAACACACTGCCAGCTGCAGCTATCTGTCTGCATTGCTATGTGTGCTGCTGCCTCGCACATAGCACACATCCCTATGGTAGTGATATAGGGAACATGTCTTACCATACATATCTGTTTGTGTGTGTCTTTGTACAGATGTAGACATTTGCATATAGGTACATATCCTTATATGTGTAGATATATGTGATGCTGTATATATGTGTACATATATATGTTTACACATGGGTATATGCATATTTCTGGACATACACGCTGATATACATATAAATCTTTAAATATTATATATGTGACATATGTACACATATGCATACCTATATGTGGGGTACATTCAGACATCAGCTCCACAATCTCACAACACCTTCCTGCACAGCTGCACTGTTCTGCCTTGCTACAACACAGACAGGTGCCACATATGGACACGGCCTGACATTAGGGGAGTATATGTAGGAGCCGATTGAAGGTAACCCTATTACACACCTATGGCATTCTGGTATGCTACATTACAGATTCACCTGAGTATCCTGCCAGTGATGGGCCATGGCTCCCACATGTCCATCATAATGCCATTACTTTTACTACCAGCTATTGGCCATGTAATATACATACATCCCATTACACAGCACACACTATGATGGCTTACATCTTTTCTGTCAGTGCTGACTTGCACAGTTAATGGCTATAGCCCAGTACCCACAGGGATAGACACTATTATCCATAGCAGTTGTTCCGTTGAACATCATCACAACAACACCTGATGGCACATATAAATCATTCCACATCATCTATCCCATTATGATGGACCAGGTACTACATTCTATTACATGTATATATACTTCACATACCTGTTGTGGGAATGATGTCTTGTTGAATGACAGCAGGCTAAATGCATGTGGCTTCAGCTTTTTGCTTGAAGAGCTTTGTCTTTTTTTTTTCTCTTCCTCTTCCACTCTCTGTCTCTCTCTCTCTCTCTCTCTCTCTCTCTCCAGTAAATGGGTTTAGCTGCTTTGAATAGATTGCAGCCTGGTTTTAGTAGGTGATGCACAGATTGCGTCTGCACCAATCAGTGTCCTCCACTTGCTAACTGCATACAGCTTGCTGTGTAGTACTTCCAATTACCACTGTCATGGCAACACATACTATAACTCCCTACATCATGTGGGTGTGGTCCCTTTATCTTTCCTGCATGATGGACATCCTTCCTGTGTGTGGGCATCAGTGTTACAGACAACAGGGAGCAATAACTCTTAGAGGAGAACCGACACTCAGGCCAGCTACATATTTGTAGGAGGTTCCAGAACTACAGACAGAGTGTGAGTAGAGTTGTGTTATGCTTTGTATAGTACTGGTGTTACAGGGTGTGTGTGTACATACTAGTTTACCTGGGAATGCAGTCTGTCTGTGTAGCTCTCAACTGTTGGTCTATCCTCTTGGTAGCCAGAGGTTTGTCTATCAAGTTTTGTCTGTCCACCACACAGGTGCTGTGTCAGATATTTCACTGGCAGTGTGTGCGTTGAGTGCTATCAGTACATGGCTACATCCATTTCTGTTTCTAAACTCTATTCCCTGACTAAGGGTATGTTGCAGACTATCCTGTAACACCAGCAACTTGCTTAGTGTATGGCAACAGTTTTCCACATATGGGTCTGTGTTCCAGCCTCTGTCCTCCACCTACATGCCAAGGTTTGCACATATGACATGCTGTCAGGGGTTGTTCTGTAGTGGGCTGTGAGTATATTGCACTGCCATTACTGCCATCAGTCAACTGCTGTTGTATCCCCACACATACGGTAGGGCTGAGGCCATATATGTCTGGACTTCACCTACACAATACATGTGTGCCCTTATGCACTCCAGAGGCCAGAGTAGGTAACTGTGATATATGGCCCTGTATTATTGAGTCTAGGGGGGATGCACTATGAATAACCTAGGCTGTTACAAAATGTGGGGGTATCAGGGGTGAACTGCCTTAAGGTATTTGGATGTACAGTACCATACACCACCTATATTTACATTACGTACACAAATTGGGTTAATGCAGGCCTACTGCCTCCTGCCATACAGACTGTTCTGTTTGTCAGTGTGCTTGTGATGGTGTCAGTTATGCCTTGTTATGTAACAGTTACATCCCATTTGGTCAACTGAAGTCTTTACCACCTAGTGATTTTGTACAGAGTGTAGATAGAGGCTGATGAACTATACTTCTGCATTACTTACAGTTGGTAATTTGGTATCCTGTGGCCCAGTCTGTCTTTGCTACTGTACAATTTGAAGGGCTTGGCCTGGGCAGCAACAGTTGTGAACCTTTCCAGACTGCTGTATTAGTATAAAAATAAAAAAGAGAAGTGTTGGTACCACAATCACACGAAGGTGAAGTTTCCTTCAATGATGACCACAGGTTATGTCAGCAAACAAACTTTTATTTAAAACAAGTAACGTAAAACACTACAAAGTGTTTTTCGTTCAGCACAATGTCCGAACTTCCTCAGACAAACACTGGCGCTACCAACAGCCTGTGTTTAAAAAGTGAATCAATTAATACGTCATTCGTTCATTAAGTCAATTAGGTCAGTTGAACAACTCTCTTTAACATGATTAAGCAAATGAACAGCAAGTATTATGTTGCAAAACAGTCAATCAGTGTTGGAAAATATATATATGTTACTTGTTTTTACACTGGAAATATAAACATGAAATAAAAACAGTAATATTGACCTTAGTATGGGTCCAACTCTGTTCTAAAGAGGGCCTTGGAAACTTTTTCTATAAGTCAAAGAGCAAATAAGTTATCTTTTAATAAAGATATTCACTGAACCCAAGACCACAATTTCATTTACTACACTAAATCTGTATCCTATTATCTAAAAGTTCGGGATACACTAAAACTTAATCATAACAAAAAAGTTGTTTAAAAATGTGTATTAAAAATGTAGATTAAAAAATATATATATATATATATATATATATATATATATAAGTATGTATATACATATATACAAGTGTGTGTATACATAACCCCATACACAAGATGTGTACACACACACCTGCAAAATACATGCGTAAAACAAATATACTGTATTACAACCCATGATTTCAGTATACAACACCTCTCTTAGTGATATTCTTATTAATATTTTATTATTATTAATGTTATTTTAATTAGTGTTATGTAGTGTTCTTACATTAATTAGTCTATTGTTTCTTATTTCCAACTAGTTGCTCAAATAGTTGTGTTGAAAACTGATATAGTAGGATGAACAGTTAAAAAGGTCGAAAAGACTCTAGCTGCTAAACCTCGAATACACTTACCTTAATAGACTTCTAAGTTTTAATATACAGGTTATCGAACATACTTCATTAAGCCCTGGTTCTCTACAGGCCATTAAACGTAGTTGCCAACTTAACTCCTTCTTTTCCAATTCTAGTCTCAATAGGTTCTCATTTGTCAAATTAAGGGCATTTTCTGAGACTTGATCAATGGCCATGAATGTGAATAAGTGGCCTGTGTGTGATCTACAATGTCTCGCAAGGGCGTTCTCCTCTTTATTTTTGGTAATGGCATAAATGTGCTCATATACCCTATCCTTCAACCGTCTGTCTGTCTTCCTTATATAGAAAGACAGACAATGTTCACACTGGGCTAGGTACACTAGTCTTTTACTATTACAGTTGTAAATATTTCTAAGAAAATAAGTTTCTTTCCTTATAGTGAAACTATCAGCTGTCTCTATGTAGGCACAATACCTACATGAACCACATTTTTTTTTTTTGGTCCCTCTCTTCTTTTTATCTACTCTCAATCTCCTTTCTAATAACTCTTTCATGTTAGTGCCTCTCCTATATGTAATAGTGGGACCATAATTGAGAGTTTGTGTTAGCTCTTTGTCTAATGATAGCCAAGACCAATACTTCCTGACTACCTTACAAATTTCCTGTGCTTCTGGGCAATAAGTAAAAATAAATGCTGCAGTAAAATTCTTGTTATTCTCCGTTACTGCAGCAAATGGTATTTCTAAATCATTGTCAATGTCCACATTTCTAACTTGGAGCCCTAAATGTTCTACTTGTTTTGTAGGGTCAATCACAGCTTGTACTTTTAAAATAGCTTCATAAAACCCTTTTCTTCTTTTCGAGATAACTTCTTTGAAAATTCCTTCCAGAAATGAACTAGGGTAACCCCTACGAGAAAACATTAAATGTAAATTGTCACACTCTTTTTCAAAGTCTTCATCTAATGTAATCATCTTTGCTGCCCTCACGAGCTGACCCTTCACCACAGATTTCTTTTGGTGGCAGGGGTGTGAGCTAGAAAAATGAAGGTAGGTGTTGGAAAAAGTACTTTTTCTGTAAATTTTCGATGTGTATCCCTCTAAGTTCTTACTAAGCTCTATGTCAAGAAAGCATATAGTAGTTTTTTGATAGTTCATAGTGAACTTTAAAAAATCTGTGGTGGAGTTTAAATATTCTACTAATGCTTCTGCATCTTCTTCTTGCCCCTTAAATAAAATGAAAATATCATCCAGGTATCTTTTATACATAAAGATGTTAACATACCAAGGACTGTGTAAAACATGGGTAGTCTCCCAGTGGGCCATCACCAAGTTCGCAAAACTTGCGCCCACTGGTGACCCCATTGCTACCCCTATTTTTTTCAAGAAAAGTTTATCTTCAAAGGAAACAAAATTGTTTTTTAGAATAATATCTAATAGTTGTTCCACAAGGTTACATTCATCACTTGTTGCTCCCTTTGTACCAATGAATTCTACTACCCATTCAGTGCCTAAACTTTGTGGAATACATGAATAAAGTTCACAGACATCTATTGTTAGAAAATTAAGAGAACTATCAAACACTATGTTTTGTATATTCTCCAAAAAAGACCATGAGTCTTTTAAAATTTGTTCTTCCTTTTCCACAATTTTTTTAAGAATTGAATCCACAAGTTTTGCACAAGGGTAGGTGATTGATTGCCTTGCATCTATGAGTGTTCGAAATGGTGGGTTTCCCAAGTTTTTATGAAGCTTGGGGATCCCAAAATGTTTTGGAATTCTTGGGGCCAACATTATTAAATACTAGTTTTGTTCAGTACTAATTAAGCCGTCAATAAACAAATCATTAATAAATAATTTAATCTTATGGTATGCTTGATTTAGTTGGTTCCGACTAACGGCCTCATAAGTATCCTTTTTTAATAGTGATAGCATTATGTTGGAATAGTCGACATTGTACACACTGCAAGCCCGCCCCCCTTGTCAGGCTTCATAAACCTAATTGGGAGACTCCTAAGTGATGATAGCAGATTTCTCTCTTCTTCTGATATATTGACTGAGTGTCGATTTTTTGTATTTTTCTTAACTATTTCCCTAAATTCATTTTCACATAACTGTTCGTACAAACATAGCAATGCATTCTGTGGAGGGTTAAAACTACAAGCTACACGCAAGTCATTGACAACAGTGTTAGCATTCCCAAACATAATGTTCAGGTTAAGTTTACGAGTAAACATTTTAAGGTCAATCAAAAGCTCTACTATGTTACAGTTCTTTGAAGGCACAAAAGTGAGACCTTTTGCAAAGAGTTCTATCAGCACTTTATCAATGCAACATTCAGTATAGTTGTATATTTTAAAGTCCCCGTCTTCATTTGTCACAGTCTCAAATAAAGTCAGTCTCACTGTTTGTGAGTGCTGCGGGTGTTGTATTGTCTCTTCTGTCCACTTGGTGGCTTTGGTTTCCAGTTGCCCCCCCTCCCCCCTCTGTACTTTTTGTTGTTGTTGTTGTTGGCCTCGTAGTTGCCATTCAGTGTCCTCTACAGGGTAAGGTTTATGATCTGGGTCACCCATTTCTTCAGCTATATAATTGGATTCTGTGGTTTCGAAGTCCAAGTCCAAATTAGGGTAATTTCCCGTATGACCCTTAGAGCTGTTACCGTTGGGGTGGCCCCGTGGTTGATCCCATGGTTTATTCTGATTAACTGTTCTTTTTAGTTTCCCAGCCCCATTTAATAGGCCAGAGGGCTTGGGAAAGGCCAGGCCTTCCTTATATGCCTTCAAGTCTCTGTCCAATTTTTTGATTTTAGTTGCTTTTAATTTCACCATTTGTTGTGCTATGCTAGATAAAGTCCTGTTGAATTCATATTCATACCGAAAAAAGTCAAAGTCATCTTTAATTTCTTTTTCCAGGGTTTTAGTTTCAATAGTTAAAACCCCTAAGGCTATTTGATAGTGTTTAACCATGCATTGCAGAATTTCCAACCCATGTCCAACTCATCACCTACAACCTGTATCTACCTCTTATATACAATCTCTCATCCAAAAACTCAAACCTACCACCCCTTCTGCAGACAAACTTCCTGCTGAATTCCTGCAACTAGCAGCAAACGCCATTGCTTACCATGTCTCTATATTGATAAACAGATCAATAAAAGAAGGTATTTTCCCAGCAATCTGGAAGATATCACATATCATACCCCTCCATAAAGGAGGCAAATCTTACGACTTCTCCAACTATCGTCCCATAGCACTTTTATCCCCCTTAGCTAAAATCACAGAAAAATGCATACATAAACAACTGCTCAACCACCTCCTCAAGAATAGCCTTCTGGCTGACACTCAACATGGTTTTAGACCTGATCACAGTACTACTACAGCTCTTCTCTCCTTCACCAACACTATTAACTTAAACCGCAACAACAATAAACTTACATCTTCACTTTTCATAGACCTTTCAAAAGCCTTTGACATGGTTAATCACACACTTCTCTTGCACACACTAAAATCTCTGGCCCTGGAGCCTTCTTCCCTTACCTGGTTCTCTTCCTATCTTGTAAATCGTCAGCAAGCTGTACTCTGGAAAAATTCTCTCTCTACTCTCCTTCCCATCTCTTTAGGAGTACCTCAAGGGTCTATCCTAGGCCCACTTCTATTTTCTATCTTTATTAATGACCTTCAATCATCACTACCTAATACTACCTGCATACAATATGCAGATGACTCCACTATAATCTGTACTGCCTCTTCTCAAACTGAACTCCAGTTTCAAACACAATCAGCCTTCTCAACTGTTGAACAGTGGTTCTCCAATCGCTGTCTACTCCTTAACCCCAAAAAAACTAAATTATTACTCTTCCCACCCACCCGTAAATCTACTTTGATAAACTTCTGTATTACTTCAACTGACAACACCATAATCTCTCCTGACTCCTCAACTAAACTTCTTGGTGTTATTATCGATAATAATCTCAACTATGATTGCCACATCAACACTACAATAAAAGCTGTTAATAAAAAGATTGGATCCCTATACAGAATAAAGCCCTTCCTCACACCTGAAGCTAGGATAACCTTAGCCCAAACACACCTTATCTCTACCCTTTTGTATGCTTCCTCTATTTACACTAATCTATCCAAAAGTAACCTTAAGAAACTTACTACATCTTACCACAATATTGCCCACTTTGCCACCTCCTCCCAATTCAGAGCTCACCACTGTATAAACCTAAAACAACTACACTGGCTGGAACTCCCTAACAAGCTCATTTTTCAACAACTCTTAATAGCATACAAAATTCTACACCAACCTTCTAAAATACCAGCTCTTTCTAACCTCCTGACTCCTTATATCAACCTGAAACAACTACGCTCCTCTGATAAATCACTTGTTAATAGTACCAAAAGTATGAATTCTGCAGCCAATTCCCTTTTCTCTAACTCAATAGGTAAAATATGGAATAATCTTCCATCTAGTTTGTCCTCTTTGCCTACTCTCCCACTATTTAAGAAACAACTTTCCATACATCTTAATAAATTCTGGCTTTGCTCTTGTACCAACCCAGACTAGCCTGTAGACACCCTCATGTTTGTTATAAACTTTTTCATCCACTTGTATTTCATCTTCTACTCCAACTGAATTATTATCCCTTTATTGTAAATATTACTTAACTCACTAGAAAAAAAAAAAAAAAAAAAAAAAAAAAAATGTTTGTTTTGTTTTGATAGTTGCTAACCTCTGACCTCACTTCTTTCTGACCCAAAATTATTCTGATTAGTTAAGATATTTAATATGTGTGCTTACATTTTTTCCCTTTGTATAATACAATTGTACTTTGTCTTTTTATGTATCTCCAATAAATGTTTCTATCCTCTGGAGCTTTTCTCCCCGGGCCTCCACTGAAAATGGACATTAATCCAGCTGGACTAGCCCGGTCAACAAATGTAAAATAAAATAAAATAAATAAAAATGTCTATTGTACAATCCAGTTAATTCAATAAAAAAATCTGACCCAAATTTCAGACCATTAGGATATGAAAATAGCCTGAGACCTTTGGGTACAATTTGCTCTTTTATACATTTGTTCAGATAGTTCAGTTCTAATTGAGTTTTCTTAATTTGAAATAGTTTAGCGTCAAACAGTTTAAGCTTTTCTGCTATGGTAGACTTACTTGTATTTTCAGTTTGACTTGGGGTAGCGCCTTCTAGGACATCCAGGTTTAGTTCCTCACTCAACCAATTCCCGGGGTCAAAATTGTCAGTTCCAGATGTCGGACTGCCCGAACCTTGTTCTCGTATTTGTCCTTGTGGGGTTGGTGTAACTTTATCCTTAGATGCCCTTCGTTGCTGAGTTGGACTCCGTACAAAATTGATGGAGTCAGTGTTAGCAGGAGCATTTATACTTGTTGAATTCACACTTTCCACCTTTTCTGTTAGCCGGTCTAAACGCAAGTTAATCAGTTCCAACAGTTGCGTTAAACTGCCTTGTGAAAGGCAATCCCCTTCTTCCGAACGATCCATCCTCTGTGCATGGAAACCAGACTTCCGAAACAAACAAAGAACCAAACCAAGCTGCTTAAACTGCATAAAAATAAAAAAGAGAAGTGTTGGTACCACAATCACACGAAGGTGAAGTTTCCTTCAATGATGTCCACAGGTTATGTCAGCAAACAAACTTTTATTTAAAACAAGTAACGTAAAACACTACAAAGTGTTTTTCGTTCAGCACAATGTCCGAACTTCTTCAGACAAACACTGGCGCTACCAACAGCCTGTGTTTAAAAAGTGGATCAATTAATACGTCATTCGTTCATTAAGTCAATTAGGTCAGTTGAACAACTCTCTTTAACATGATTAAGCAAATGAACAGCAAGTATTATGTTGCAAAACAGTCAATCAGTGTTGGAAAATATATATATGTTACTTGTTTTTACACTGGAAATATAAACTTGAAATAAAAACAGTAATATTGACCTTAGTATGGCTTCGTTCGCATGCCCTTGTAAATGCAGTCCAAATCTGTTCTAAATCTGCTTTCTCATAGGGGTTTCCCTAGTTCATTTCTGGAAGGAATTTTCAAAGAAGTTATCTCGAAAAGAAGAAAAGGGTTTTATGAAGCTATTTTAAAAGTACAAGCTGTGATTGACCCTACAAAACAAGTAGAACATTTAGGGCTCCAAGTTAGAAATGTGGACATTGACAATGATTTAGAAATACCATTTGCTGCAGTAACGGAGAATAACAAGAATTTTACTGCAGCATTTATTTTTACTTATTGCCCAGAAGCACAGGAAATTTGTAAGGTAGTCAGGAAGTATTGGTCTTGGCTATCATTAGACAAAGAGCTAACACAAACTCTCAATTATGGTCCCACTATTACATATAGGAGAGGCACTAACATGAAAGAGTTATTAGAAAGGAGATTGAGAGTAGATAAAAAGAAGAGAGGGACCAAAAAAAAAAAATTTGTGGTTCATGTAGGTATTGTGCCTACATAGAGACAGCTGATAGTTTCACTATAAGGAAAGAAACTTATTTTCTTAGAAATATTTACAACTGTAATAGTAAAAGAATAGTGTACCTAGCCCAGTGTGAACATTGTCCGTCTTTCTACATAGGGAAGACGGACAGACGGTTGAAGGATAGGGTATATGAGCATATTTATGCCATTACCAAAAATAAAGAGGAGAACGCCCTTGCGAGACATTGTAGATCACACACAGGCCACTTATTCACATTCATGGCCATTGATCAAGTCTCAGAAAATGCCCTTAATTTGACAAATGAGAACCTATTGAGACTAGAATTGGAAAAGAAGGAGTTAAGTTGGCAACTACGTTTAATGGCCTGTAGAGAACCAGGGCTTAACGAAGTATGTTCGATAACCTGTATATTAAAACTTAGAAGTCTATTAAGGTGAGTGTATTCGAGGTTTAGCAGCTAGAGTCTTTTCGACCTTTTTAACTGTTCATCCCACTATATCAGTTTTCAACACAACCATTTGAGCAACTAGTTGGAAATAAGAAACAATAGACTAATTAATGTAAGAACACTACATAATACTAATTAAAATAACATTAATAATAATAAAATATTAATAAGAATATCACTAAGAGAGGTGTGGTATACTGAAATCATGGGTTGTAATACAGTATATTTGTTTTACGCATGTATTTTGCAGGTGTGTGTGTACACATCTTGTGTATGGGGTTATGTATACACACACTTGTATATATGTATATACATACTTATATATATATATATATATATATATATATGTATATATTTTTTCATCTACATTTTTTAATACACATTTTTAAACAACGTTTTTGTTATGATTAAGTTTTAGTGTATCCCGAACTTTTAGATAATAGGATACAGATTTAGTGTAGTAAATGAAATTGTGGTCTTGGGTTCAGTGAATATCTTTATTAAAAGAGAACTTATTTGCTCTTTGACTTATAGAAAAAGTTTCCAAGTCCCTCTTTAGAACAGATTTGGACTGCATTTACAAGTGCATGCGAACGAAGCCATACTAAGATCAATATTACTGTTTTTATTTCAAGTTTATATTTCCAGTGTAAAAACAAGTAACATATATATTTTCCAACACTGATTGACTGTTTTGCAACATAATACTTGCTGTTCATTTGCTTAATCATGTTAAAGAGAGTTGTTCAACTGACCTAATTGACTTAATGAACGAATGACGTATTCATTGATTCACTTTTTAAACACAGGCTGTTGGTAGCGCCAGTGTTTGTCTGAGGAAGTTCGGACATTGTGCTGAACGAAAAACACTTTGTAGTGTTTTACGTTACTTGTTTTAAATAAATGTTTGTTTGCTGACATAACCTGTGGACATCATTGAAGGAAACTTCACCTTCGTGTGATTGTAGTACCAACACTTCTCTTTTTTATTTTTACGCAGTTTAAGCAGCTTGCTGTATTAGTATAACTGTTTCACAGTTGCATTACTCTGTTTATATGGATGTCAGTGTCTGAACAGCTATAATACATGGCATATAAAACTGTAATAGTACACAAATAAAGGTTATCCATATCTGCAAACCTGTGTGTGGTGTTTTATCCTATGACCTATCTGTGGGCATATGTTGCAGGCAACGATTGTCATTTGTATGGGTGGCCCATACAGTGTCCAGTTGTTAAGGTGTTAACTGTAGGCACAGTGGCTGTTCCATATTGTGTGTACCTTCTACATATGTATATTACTGTACATATCCCTGCCTGTATCTGTGTAGTCACATGTATATCTATCTATGTATCTATATATATATATATATATATATATATATATATATATATATATATATATATATATATATATATATATATATATATATATATATATATATATATATGGGTCTACTTGAGTTGACCGAGACGCCACTTCGCCGACACGCAGAAGACAGAGACCAAACCACCGAAAATGAAGGTGATCGACAAGGTGAAATCCCGACAGCCGAAAGACCAACATGGGGAACGTGTGAGCGCGACTCGGTAAGTGTGCGATAGTGAGGGATTTAGGGTTAGGGAGTGGACAGGTAAGTGTGCAATAGTGAGGCATTTAGGTTTAGGGTGCGGGAAAGGTGAGTGTACGGTAGTGTCGGACTTAGGGTTCGGGTAAGGTAAGTGTGTGATAGTGACGGAGTGTAGTTTAGGGCGGGTTAAGTGAGTTAGGGTTAGGTGTGGGTAGGGTGAGTGTGCGATAGTGATGGACTTTAGGTTTAGGGGTGGGTTAAGTGAGTTAGGGTTAGGGTGTGGGTAGGGTAAGTGTGCGGTAGTGTTGGACCTTAGGATTAGGGTTTGGGTTAAGGTTAGTGGATATGTTATTGTGTGTAATGTGTTGTTTACATTTTGTGTGTCGGTGTAATGGTGTTCGGTTTTGTGAGTTGTCGGTATTGTGTGTTTTCGGTTGTTTGGTCTCTGTGTTTTGCGTGTCGGCGAACTGGCGTTTCGGTCAACTAAAGTAGACCCATATATATATATATATATATATATATATATATATATATATATATATATATATAAATATATATGTGCATATCTGTCTGTATATATATATGTCTGTGTATATGTATTTCCTATGGGAGCCACACTGTACTGTATGATATGTTAGCAATACTGGCCCGACATCATACAGGTGGGTTGTAGTACTGTTTACATGTTGTGTGCATGTCATGTCAGGTCCTGCTTATGTGATCTATAGCACATTAGTGTATTGCAGGGTGGATGTGTTTGGCTGTGGGGGGGTATGCCTATTCGTACCCGACATTGATGTTTGGGGCATCTCAACCCAATTAACGGTGCATGTGGACATATTTGTATTTGTCAATCTACCATTGCTATCTACAGATATGTGGCCATATATATATAGGTATATATTTCTATGGAGATTATATATATACATAGATATATATATATATATATATATATATATATATATATATATACATAGATATATATATATATATATATATATATATATATATATATATAGATATATAGATATCTAAATCTATTGATATGCTGTATCTGTTTAGATATTACTTTATTTACTCACACAAATGCATTTACATGTTGGAATACATTCTCTGTACTGTTGAATGACTGGGCTGGTTGATATGTTTTGAATACATCTGGGTTATGTATATCTGACATGGATTAGTGGTAAATCACTTTGCCTGTAGTGTGTGGGGTACAGTGTTCGAGCCTAACAGAGGCTGTTTATTTTGTTGCTGGGCAGAATATGGACTGTTGGATACAGAGAGGTTAAGGCACGTTTAGTCAGTTGTTAGCGAGTTTGCGTGGAAATAAGCACTGCTAACCTGCCGTTACATCTACTTACAGGGTGTTAGCTTCAGATTTGCTTAACCAGTGTAGGCATTGCTTACTGCCACCCAAATGGGCTTAAGCCCACTTACTAGTGCTTACATATGCTTACTATTGCTTATTTGTACTTAAACCTGCTTACTAGTGCCTTATTCAGTCTGACATTGATACTTCACATGTGCATTTCTTGTAGTACTCTAGTTCATATATATATATATATATATTATTTAGTGGGTTTTGCAACAAAACTATGGATTATAATGTGCTTTGCTATGTAAACTTGACTGTGCTACAGTGGGACTCGAACCGGGAATACCTGCTCATTAGGCGGATGATCTGCCCACTACACTATTACTGTGCTGCTTCATTTGCATATGTCTTCCATAATATCATACCCATGGTTCCTTCCCCCACCCCCCGAGCTCCACGTACACAGCAACCATCCATTCTCCAGTTGCTAGCCCAGCCATACCACACCTCCACACATTGCCCTCTCTGCAAGTCTCAGTACTGATCCAGTATACTGTCTCAACCCAAGCTTCTTCAGGCTCTTCATCCATTTAGTCCACATATGTGCGAGCCTTGTTTGTCTTCTAAGACAGGTGTAAACATCGAAGTGACTCACATTTTTTGGTTCGTCCCGCCAGGGACAGACCTGTTTTTGTGTCAAGATTAGACTTAGTTGGTATACACTGTTTCTCCCACTGGTAGCATCCTGCCAGGGGTTTGAGAAGCAGTGGTTTGCTCACACACCTGACCAGCCTCATCTCCTGGTTCTGCGGAACCGATGTCCCAGGTTTGACATTCTGTGCATGAAGCACACCCACATGCCCCCTCAACGTGCACCGTTTTATATTATTCTTTTAAGTATTATGCAAGACTACTGTTCTCACAGTATGATTGGACAGCCACTGTTGTTATGATACACATAGACTGCTCAAAATACTGTATTTGAGCAATGTACAAATGGTTGCTTGTATTAATCTACATAATTGCATACATTTCCTATACTGTTGAATGACTGTGCTGGATGATATGTTTGTGATAGCAGCTGCATGTGTATCTGCCATGGCTTAGTGGTAACTCACTTTGACTATAGTGTGCATGGTCCAGGGGTTGCAACTTGGGAGTGCAGACTATTTTGTTGCTGGGCAGGATGAGAGCTGTTGGCTACAGAGTGACTATGGCACTTTTAAGCAATTGTAAGTGGCTTTGCGCTGGTTTGCGTGAGGGTAAACAATGCTAAACTCCGGTTACGGCTTATTACACTAAGTTATCTTCTACATAGCTTAACCAGTGTAGGCATTGCTTACCGCTGCATAAACAGGCTTAAACCCTCTTACTGCTGCTTAAAAGTGCTTACACCCACTTACCCCCGTGCTACTTTATTTACTTCTTTTACATTTGTTCACCGGGAAAATCCAACTGAATACTTGTCCATTTCCAGCGGAGGCCCGGAGAGAAAGCTCCACAGTAAAAATCAGCTAATCATTACAAGTAATTCAAAGGTGTTCACATTCATAGAGAGTAACAGACTTAACATAGCTAGGTAACATATTATTCATGCTTAGTTCAGGTTTACATGTCAGGTATGATGAATGACAAAGGTCAGTTTAAGGTGAAGTTAGATTCCAGTTTAGCAATTCTAGATAGGATACATTCAAGTATTCAGGTTAAGATTTTGTTATTCCATACATGTGTGGTAGAGTAGCAGAGAATAGTGAAGGAGTAGGTAGGTAGGTAGAGGGGGAGACACTGTAACTGTATATTAGGTTGTGGGAATAATTGGTATGGGAGCAATAGGAAAGGTTTAAAGTGGCATTGGGATATGTATGCAAGGCAGGAAAAAGAGGTGTCAGTTCAGTAGTTGATGGAGGGCAATAGAGTGTAAGTTGGGGGGGATTTAGCCAGGTGGTGAACATGTGCAGATTCAAGTGCACTTGAGGTGTTCCTTCAAGTGTTTTTTAAATGAGTCCTTTGAGACAGCTGAGATAATAGATTTGGGTAGGGAGCTCCAGATTCTGCCAATATATTTGGGGAAGTGAGTGTCACCTTATTGTAACTTTAAACTTTAAAAGAAAAGAAAAAGGGGTTGCTAGGTAAGTGGTGATAAAGGGTCACAAAGAGGGAAAGACAGTAGGGGAAATAGCCAGGGATGTGCAGGAAGGCTGAAGGGAAGGTCCACAGCTGGCCATTTTTTCTATAGCAACAGCTGTGCATATACACTGAATTTGGAGGTAGATTTGGACACTCACACCCCTGGGTGGGGGTGAGGACAACAATAATAAGTTGTGATGCCAGTTAGAATGGATTACATGCCTACAGTATGGAGCTGCAACCATGTGTAATTTGGTGTTATTTAGTCTGTTTTGCAACAACAAAATTGGTTATGACATGCTTTGCCATTTCAAAAAGACTGTGCTGCAGTGGGACTCATGCTGGGAATGGCTGCTCATTAGGTGACTGCTCTGCCCAATTCACATTATTGCTTACATTCATGAGGCGGTCCGATTAGAACTGCTCCATCCAACACCTGGACGCCTGGACTCATAATTTCATACCCGTAGTCCCCCCCCCACGCTCCTCCACCGCAGCACTCATCCTTTCTCTGGGTGCAGGTTGGGTCTAACCACACCATGACACACTGCTCACTCTCCATTTCTTGGAACCCATCACGTATGTTGTCTCGAGCTATGGATCATCAGGCTTTCCTAACCTTGTAGTCTGGGTACATGCACGCCCTGCCTTGAGACATTTATGTAATGGCTGAAATCTGAATACCCTAGAGTTTTTGTGTTGTCCCGCAAGGGACATTCTTGTCTTTGTTTCTAGATTAAACTTAGCAGGTCCACAGTGTTTCCCCCAATGGTTGTATCCTGGCTGTGGTTTGGGAAGCAGTGGTTTGTTTACTTTGTTTGTTTGTATGTTTCATCTGTTTGGCTGGAGGGGATATCGGTATGTGTAACACGTATGTTGATTTAGTCCACTCACCCGCATTGGCAGTGCTTTTGGTCATATATGTCATTCTTATGTGCTGTATCATACCATTATATATATATATATATATATATATATATATTTATATGTGTGTGTGTGTGTGTATACACACACACACACACACACACACACACACATATATATATATATATATATATATATATATATATATATATATATATATATATATATATATATATATATATATATACATATAATGACATCTAGATCTATGGATGTCTGCAAATGTATACATCTATATGTTGATATATATATATATATATATATATATATATATATACATATGTATATATATATATGTATATATATATACATATATATAGATATGTGTATATATATATATATATATATATATATATATGTATATATATATATATGTGTATGTATGTGTATGTACATATATATATATATATATATATATATATATATATATATATATATATATATATACATACACACATAAGTAATACAGAGTGGGAGAGGTATATAGCTATTTAGTTATAGATATATATAAACAGGCACATACATCTACATGCATAGCTACATGTCCTGTAATGTTGAATGGTATTGCTGGATGCTATGTTTGTGAAAACATCAGAGTT
Organism: Protopterus annectens; assembly: GCF_019279795.1. Lineage (NCBI taxonomy): Eukaryota > Metazoa > Chordata > Ceratodontiformes > Protopteridae > Protopterus > Protopterus annectens. Next base: position 198,216,846 of record NC_056726.1, read on the forward strand.
ATGTATTGTTGCCATGGCTTAGTGGTTAATCACTTTGTGTATTGTGTGCAGGGTCCTAGATTCGAGCCTTGTAGAGGCTGTTTATTTTGTTGCTGGGCAGAACACAGGTCATTATATGCAGAGTGATCAAGGCACTTTAAAGCAGTCATAAGCGGGGGTGCACATGTTTGACCAGAGGTTAGCACTGCTAACTTCCGCTCACACTTTCTTCTACTCAGTTAGTTTCCATATTGCTTAATGTGTGTAGGCAGTGCTTACCCCCGTACAGACGCACTTAAACATGCTTACTAGTGCTTACATACGCTTACTACTGCTTATTTGTGCTTAAACCTGCTTAGTAGTGCCTCATTCATTATGATCCTGACACTTCACATGTGCATTTCCTGCAGTACTCTTGTTCATAAATGTGTCTTTTAGTGGGATTTGCTGCAACAACAGTTGTTATAACGTGCTTTGCTATGTAAAATATACTGTGTTGCAGTGGGACTTGAAATGGGAATGCCTGCTCATTAGGCGAATGCTCTGCCCAATTCACACAATTGCTCCATCCAACATCGGTATGCCTCGACCCATAATTTCATACCCATCGCCCCCCCACCCACCTGCTCCTCCTACACAGCAATCATCCTTTCTCTAGGTGCAGGTCGGGTCTAGCCACGCCAATACACACTGCCCACTCGCCACTTCTCAGGACCCATTATGTATGTTGTCCCAAACCATGGATCATCAGGCTTTCCCAACCTTGTAGTCTGAGAACATACGTGCCCTGCCTTGACGAATTGGTGTAATGACGGGAACCCGAATATGGTATAATTTTTGGGTTGTCCCGCAAGGGACATTCCTGTCTTTGTTTCTAGTTTAGACTTAGCGAGTACACAATGTTTCTCCCACTGGTAGTATCCTGCCTGTGGTTTAGGTAGCAGTGGTTTGTTTACTTTGTTTGTGTGTTTATTTGTATGTTTCACTTGTTTGGCTGTGGGGGGGGGATATTGGTACGTGTAACACATATGTTGATCGAGAGCCCTCACCCCCATTGGTGGTGCCTGTGGTCATATATGTTATTCTTATGTGCTGTCTCATATCATAGATATATATCTGTGTATACACACACACACACACACACACACACACACACACACACATATATATATATATATATATATATATATATATATATATATATATATATATATATATATATTCCTGCATATATATCTAATGACATATAGATGTATGGATGTCTGAATATGTATATATCTATATGTGGATATTTATATATATGTATGCCTATATATGTATACATATGTAATACAGTGAGGGAGAGGTATATATCTATTTAGTTTTTTATATACACACACATATATATATATATATATATATATATATATATATATATACACACACACACACACACACACACACACACACACACACACACACACACACACACACTCCCACATACATCTACATATTTAGCTACATGTCCTGTAATGTTGAATGGTATTGCTGGATGTCATGTTTGTGGACTTGTTATGGTTATGTATATCTGTGGTGACTTAGAGGCAAATCACATTGCCTATGGTGTGCAGGCTTCTGGATTCTAGCTTTGTAGGGACTGTTTCATTTGTTGCTGGCCAGAACGAGACCCATTGGATACGGAATGGTTTAAGCACTTTTACGCAGTTGTCAGTGGGTTTGCATGATGGTATGCACTGCTAACTTCCAGTGACGTCTGCTTACATATGGTTAGCCTCACTATTGCTTACTCTGTGTAAGCACTGCTTCCCATCATGCAAACAGGCTTGCACCTGCTTAGTCATGTTTATTTATCCTTACTACTGCTCTATTTTCGACAGTTATATTCTACTGGTTCTTGGGGGGGGTGGAATTGGCAAGTGTATGGGGTTATTCATTACACTGCTTCCTACTCTCTTCATACATATATGTTATTTATTAGGCTATACAACTAAATATATTGATCATGATAGTATTTGACATGGAACTGGAATGTACTGCAGTGGGACTCGAACAGGGATTGACTGTTCGTGAGGCCAGCACTCTGCCCACTACAATATTGCTGCACTGCTTCATTTGCACATATCCTGCTGTTTATCCTCCTTTTGCTATTTCAGCTACATTAACTGTAGCTAAGCAATGGGCACGCCCGTGCACCTATGGTTAGCTTTAATCGGTGTTTTACAAGATATAGATGTTTTTTTTTCTTTTAATTTATATGTCCTGTTGCTGTTGTACACATGGGAGTTTGTTGGTGGGGATATGAGGACACCCGTGAGCGATCTCTCTCATTTCTTAACAGCTTCTGCTGGTCGAGATTGCAGGGGCATGTTTATTCTGAGAGCTCTGCTCTCAGACACACCCCCTGCACTTGTACACATTCTGTGTAAGTCTAGGAGCTCGGCCAGCGTGCCTTCATTACTATCCATGGCGCACTGCCATCCTGCTCCTAAATGGGTGCTTCTATGTAGGACTAAACTAGTCCTGCATGGAAGTTTATAACACATTTTAAAGAAATTATTTTCACTACACAATATTGATATACAAGTTCAACCAAGAATATGTATGTTTTAAGCATTTAGACAGGAATTCACTGCAACTGAAATATCTCATGCATTATTGTGTCTAGAATATACAGGGTATTAGAAATGGAAAGTAATGAATTGTTACACATAAATAAAGACTACATAGTTATATGGGTCTATTTTAGTAGTTCGAATGCATAATTGTCCGAACACAGTAACATCGAACTGGGAACTTTGAAATGTCAAAATAGTGAAGCCGCGGAACACCAAATATTTTCCCAGGGAAAAAATTAGGTGAGCCATTTCTGCGGCTTTGCTATTTCATCCACTGTGGTGTGATCTCAGAGTTGGTATATTTAAGTATGGGGATGTGAGGGGCAGCCTCCCACATTGGGGGGATGTGGGGGATGAAGCCCCCCACATTAGGAGCAGTTTGAAGTTTACGTGTGTTTTTTGGTTTTGTAATGGAACAGCGATTTTTTTCCCTGGAAAAAAATTGCTGTTCTGAGTGTTAGAAGTTATTGCATTACAAACTTCTGGGTTCGACATTTTTGTAGTCGAACTTATTGCAGTTTGACTATGTGATATAGACCAAGTTATACAACAGAAAAATGATATAGTAGGATTATTCACTAGTAAATTCATATTATTTATAATCTGGTATAATAACATATTGGGACTGAAATAATATAATTCAGGCAGACTGCATGGAAAATTACAAAATAAAACTCATAACAGTGACTTTATTTTTGAATAAACAGTTTGAAATTGTGTTTATCAAATACAGATAGTGGTTTATAATGTATTTTTTATTTAGCTTGAATATATGATGAATGAATGATCAGAAGGCACAAAAAACTCCATTTAAATAATGGTTGAGAAATAGCTTTGGATGCCGAGGCAAATGGCACATGATTGCGAGACCATATGATCGACATTTGAAATGTTGACCATGTGGAACCAGCATCTCCATACAGTGCGGAATGGAAAGATTTTCATCTTCCACCCTGTAGTGCAATCCGGAGTTGGTATATTTAAGTTTCATTGTTTGGGGTCTGACTCTGAGCAGTTCACTTAACCACACAGTTCTCTACATCTATTGGAAGCTGGGATAATCTCTAACATAGTCTAACTGATTACAAATCTATGTGTATGTGCAAATGGAATGATGAGCTATACATATATATATATATATATATATATATATATATATATATATATACATATATATATATATATATATACATATATATACATATATATATACAGTGTATATATATATATATATATATATATATATATATATATGTATATATATATATATATATATATATACACATATATATACACATATATATATATATATATATATACACATATATATATATATATATATATATATATATATATATATATACATATATATATATATATATATATATATATATATATATATATATATATATATATATATATATATATATATATATATATATATATATATATATATATATATATATATATATATATATATATATATACATATATACATATATATATATACATATATATATATATATATATATATATATACATATATATATATATACATATATATATATATATATATATATACATATATATATATATATATATATATATATATATATATATATATATATATATATATATATATATATATATATATATATATATATATACATATATACATATATATATATATATATATATATATATATATATATATATATATATATATATATATATATATATATATATATATATATATATATATATATATATATATATATATATATATATATATATATATATATATATATATATATATATATATATATATATATATATATATATATATATATATATATATATATATATATAAATGAGCACAGTCAATGGCATATCTGAACACAAAGGAAGGTGGTGCTGTTATCAAAAGTCACAAAGAACCAAATATTTACCAGTGTCCAGTTGAAATTGTAGTACAATGAAATAATAGTAAACGATGGTACAAAAACAGCAGCAGTCAGTAGACCAAAAATATTTAATAAAAGTAGCTTTCACCGTAGGCTTTCTCAACTCACAATAACAACCATGTAATGATTCTTTGTATATAAAGAGAAATGCATTCATTGGTGAACTAATAAAACAATCAACATTAATTAGATGAAACATAATTAATTGATTAAAAGATCAGTTTAAAATGCATTGTATATTTAAGCTATATATATATGTATATGGTTTATACCTATTCAAATAAATATCAAATACTTCATATGCACTTATACATCTATATATATATATATATATAGTAGAATAATAAATATATATACTAAAAACAAATAAAACAAGTAAAACTTCCTAATAATAAAATATCATGTGCTAGAATATTACATTTTATTTATTACTGCACACTTTCTTAATTCTCCTTTTTTTAAGAATTGGCTTTATTTGAATTTTGTCATTTAATCCTGGTTGCTGATGTGCCCTCAGGCGAATGATCCATCTCAGTTCACATTCTAAAATAAAATTATCAAAGTCCCCTCCCCTAACGCTGGGATGAATGTGTTGTATAGCACGAAACAAAAAATTGTGTGTGGTGCCTAGCATGTCTTGGTGCTTGGCAAGTGCATTATGTTCTGAGTGCTTTCTTATATGGTAGACATGCTCCCTAACCCTCTCTCTGAGCTGTCTACTGGTCTTTCCTACATAAAATGATGTACAGGCTATACATGTAGCCAAATATACCAGCCCTCTGCTCATGCAGTCTGTTCCTGTGCTAAACTTAAACTTTCTGTGTGTCACCGGATGCTCAAAGACATTGCTTCCTTCTATATAAATGCACTGATTACATCTTCTGCAGGGAGTAGTATTAGCCCCTGTACCAAAAGAAGTAGGAATAGAGCCATTGCTAGATAGTGAGGGATAACATAAAATCCTTTTAAGATTAGGTTTATTGAAAAAAGTGAACCCTGGTGTTTCACCTACTAAACTACCTACTTCGTCCTCAAGAAGAAGTGTATCCCAGTGTTTTAATACACTTCTTTCAATATTTCAAAATCCTTCGTGTAGTAAGTTAAAAATCTCATACCTAGGTCATTATTTCTCTGAGTAATACTATAATTCATGTCATAATCAGAAAAATAAGGCTGTGCTGTAGTATCCCTCTGTTCGTATACATTTTCAAGTATTGAATTAAAAACTGTCATATCATAGCCTCTATCACTGAAATTCTTTCTAAGCAACTCTGATTCTCGTGTAAACCCTTCCAAGGTTGGATTCAACCTAGATGCCCTTGTAATCTGGCCCTTTACAACGTTGTCAAAGACAAATCTAGGATGCATGCTGCTTCTATGTAGAAGGGAGTTCTTATAACAAGCTTTTCTATGTATTGAGGTGTTTAATAGTCCACTGGTTAATCTCTCTATATTCACATCAAGGAATGAAATCTTATCATAGGAATAGACAAAAGTAAATTTCAAATAGTCAGATAATTCATTAATTTGTGTGAAGAATTCCTCCAATAAATATTCATCCCCCCGCCAGATGAAAAAAAGGTCATCCACAAACCTTCTATAGAAACCTACATACTTCTTAAAATTATCCAATGTAAACATAGACTCTTCCTCCCATTGTGCCATGACCAGGTTGGCGTAGCTGTTGGCACAAGCTGTGCCCATAGCTACTCCTTCCTTTTGCATGTAAAGATTGTCTCCAAACAAAAAAAGGTTAGTGGTAAGTACTGTCTCCAAAAATAATGTCAGGAGCTCAATTCTCTCCTTACTAATATCTGTATGCCTCCGTAGGTATTCTTGTATTTTATGAATACCATCATCATTAGGGATAACTGTAAAGAGGCTTACTACATCCATTGTAACAAGAATAAAATATTCATTTTCATTCAGCGTCTTGGTATATGTGTATAAATCTATTAAGAACTGCTTACTGTCTACTAAGATATATTCACTGGCATGAACTAAAGGTCCCAAGTAATATTCCAAATATAGGGCAAGTGCCTCAGTAACCCATCCCTGACCAAAAACTATGGGTCTCATGGGTGGGTTAACTAATGTTTTATGAATCTTGGGCAATCCATTAAGTATAGGAATTAAGGGATTGTCTATCTTGAAGTATTTATATAGCTCAAATTCTATATCACCACTTATTAATAGCTCATCCAGCATACTATACACCATGCATACCTTTTCTATTACAATAGGCATATCTATATTTTCATAGAATCTATCATCAGTTAACATATCTTTCATGCTATCCACATAATCAACTCGATTCATAAGGACAACTGGTCCCCCTTTATCAGCTGGTCTCACTATTAACTTCTCATCTTTCTTTAAAAGAATCATGGCGTTACGTTGAGCCTTACTCAAATTGTCCTTATAATATCTCCTATTTTTACTGTTGGAACAGTTATAATATCTATATATGTCATTTTCAACTAGTTTGGAGAAGGTGTCCAATAATGGATGTAGTATCGGCGTGTATGTGCTGTAAGGGCGAAAGAGAGAAGGTGGCAGACCTACACTGTTCATATTATTAAATTCTAACTTCAGCTGTACATTACGTACAAATCTCTTAAAATCTATGATCATGTCAGTGATGTCACCTCTACTGGCTGGAACAAAACTAAGACCCTTATTAAGGAGTTGTTTTTCTTCTAAGTTAAGTTCTCTCTCAGATAAATTTACAACTAATGAGTCCCCATCTTCTCCCACATCTTTTTCAAAGTGGGGCCAACATGTTCGCTCTCTTGTAGTTTTCTTTTGTGTCTTCCCCTGCTCATAGATCTCTTTCTTTCCATAGACTGATGTGTAGCTATGGGGAAAGGAGTATTAGGTTTACTTATATGTATTTCAGAGTTGTTTCTCTGTGTTTTCCTCCTTACCACTACCTCTGGTGTTAAGGGTACTCCCTTTTTCGCTGTCACATTTGAATTGCCCACCTGAGTAGCTCCCCCTCGTATATCCTCACCTGTAATAACTTGAATATTTTCATTAAAATTATTTACTATTGAACCATTATTATCATGTGTAGAAACAGGAGATGCATGATTAACAATAGTAACATCAGAAATAGCATTCATATCATTCAACATCTCATTCTCAGCATTGTTAATAACGGAAGCCGGCTCATGTATATTTCTTGCAGTAAAACGCGGCCAAACAAAGACCTGATTATTATTAAAGTCTTTAATATCCCTATATAATTTACTCTTTTTCTGTTCCAGAGCACGTTTCTCATATAGAGAAATGTTATCCAAGAGTCTCTCCATAAGAAGCTCAACCTTGCATGACTTGTATTTCAAGTAAATGTTCTTATACTGATCAGTTACTTTACTCCTCAGCATATCCTCTTCTTGTTTGTGGAAATTATTTAAAAGTCTCATATAGTCAAAACTTAGGTTGATATTTAATTGCTGCCACTTATAAAGTAACTCAGGGTAAAAAGTACCTGACGTGGGCATCTTGAGTACCCTTAGGCCACGAGGCACCACCTTCCTCTGAAGACATGCTTCGAAGTGTTGTCTTTGAAGTTGTAATTTCTTAAGCCTTAGAAAATCCATTTCTAAGGTATTCAAGTCATCGGATAATCCTGCTATATCGTCGCTTTCATTATACTGGTCGCTCTGTTCAGAGTCGTAATCCAGGAGTAGAAGCATGTTGCTAGACGCTTCAATGCACTCTAGGAAGCGATTTCTCTTCCGGTTCGCAACACCCTCGCCTTCCGGGTTGTAGGGTAACTCCACACACACATTAGCAGTCACCGCCATCCTCCGTTGATGATCGAAAAATAAGTATACACGAAAAAACAGCAGAAGAACGATCAGCAAATGGAAAAGGATTCCTATGCCAGTGGTAAACCAAACATAAATGAGCACAGTCAATGGCATATACGGAACACAAAGGAAGGTGGTGCTGTTATCAAAAGTCACAAAGAACCAAATATTCGTACCAGTGTCCAGTTGAAATTGTAGTACAATGAAATAATAGTAAACGATGGTACAAAAACAGCAGCAGTCAGTAGACCAAAAATATTTAATAAAAGAGTAGCGCTTTCACCCGTAGGCTTTCTCAACTCACAATAACAACCATGTAATGATTCTTTATATATAAAGAGAAATGCATTCATTGGTGAACTAATAAAACAATCAACATTAATTAGATGAAACATAATTAATTGATTAAAAGATCAGTTTAAAATGCATTGTATATTTAAGCTATATATATATGTATATGGTTTATACCTATTCAAATAAATATCAAATACTTCATATGCACTTATACATCTATATATATATATATATATAGTAGAATAATAAATATATATACTAAAAACAAATAAAACAAGTAAAACTTCCTAATAATAAAATATCATATGCTAGAATATTACATTTTATTTATTACTGCACACTTTCTTAATTCTCCTTTTTTTAAGAATTGGCTTTATTTGAATTTTGTCATTTAATCCTGGTTGCTGATGTGCCCTCAGGCGAATGATCCATCTCAGTTCACATTATAAAATTATCAAAGTTCCCTCCCCTAACGCTGGGATGAATGTGTTGTATAGCACGAAACAAGAAATTGTGTGTGGTGCCTAGCATGTGTTGGTGCTAGGCAAGTGCATTATGTTCTGAGTGCTTACGGTGACACACAGAAAGTTTAAGTTTAGCACAGGAACAGACTGCATGAGCAGAGGGCTGGTATATTTGGCTACATGTATAGCCTGTACATCATTTTATGTAGGAAAGACCAGTAGACAGCTCAGAGAGAGGGTTAGGGAGCATGTCTACCATATAAGTAAGCACTCAGAACATAATGCACTTGCCAAGCACCAAGACATGCTAGGCACCACACACAATTTTTTGTTTCGTGCTATACAACACATTCATCCCAGCGTTAGGGGAGGGGACTTTGATAATTTTATTTTAGAATGTGAACTGAGATGGATCATTCGCCTGAGGGCACATCAGCAACCAGGATTAAATGACAAAATTCAAATAAAGCCAATTCTTAAAAAAAGGAGAATTAAGAAAGTGTGCAGTAATAAATAAAATGTAATATTCTAGCACATGATATTTTATTATTAGGAAATTTTACTTGTTTTATTTGTTTTTAGTATATATATTTATTATTCTACTATATATATATAGATGTATAAGTGCATATGAAGTATTTGATATTTATTTGAATAGGTATAAACCATATACATATATATATAGCTTAAATATACAATGCATTTTAAACTGATCTTTTAATCAATTAATTATGTTTCATCTAATTAATGTTGATTGTTTTATTAGTTCACCAATGAATGCATTTCTCTTTATATATAAAGAATCATTACATGGTTGTTATTGTGAGTTGAGAAAGCCTACGGGTGAAAGCGCTACTCTTTTATTAAATATTTTTGGTCTACTGACTGCTGCTGTTTTTGTACCATCGTTTACTATTATTTCATTGTACTACAATTTCAACTGGACACTGGTACGAATATTTGGTTCTTTGTGACTTTTGATAACAGCACCACCTTCCTTTGTGTTCCGTATATGCCATTGACTGTGCTCATTTATGTTTGGTTTACCACTGGCATAGGAATCCTTTTCCATTTGCTGATCGTTCTTCTGCTGTTTTTACATATATATATATATATATAGATTACTATCAAACTGCTGATGTTCAAAACAAATTCTGTTTTGAATGTCGATCCATAATGCTGAATTCCTGCATACTAATTAGGTCTAAATTTTGAATCTGATGAACCCATTCAGCAGACTTGACATTTAGATCAAATAGTGAATGTGATGTCTGCATAGGAGCTATGGTAAGTCTAGACGCTACCCTGTTAATTCAGACCCTCACTGCTAAATAAATTTTCCAACTCTGAGATTGCACTACAGTGAGGAAAGGGAAGGATTTCCCAGTCTGCACTGTACCATGACCTGTACTCTCAACATCCAGGATCATATCAGCAAAGTGGCATATCAGTGGCATTCACTGACACAACTGTCTTGCTCAAATATCTCACTCAAGTAACTTTCGGCAACACGTAAATCATCCAAACTTATTTTGACATTCCTGTGTTCGCCGAATGTTACTTTAACATTTTGATAGTTAACATATATATACAGAATTTAAATTGATTTAACTATGTTGCAGGAATATATATTAACTGAACTGGAAGTTTTCACTCTGCTCTTCAGTTAGTCCCACCCATCCTCCCTGTTTTTGTTTTGGTGTTAATCTTAGTGGCCTTGAAACTGCCCGCCCCTCTTGTAAATTTGTGTTTGGATACTCCTTCTGGGCCCATCTCATTTGCTTACTCAACTAAGTGCAGTGAGATCATATTCTGATTTCAGACACTCCTACTGTGTACAAAGAGAGCATCTGGGAAACCAAAAAAAAAATCTAAGCTTGTTTCCTGCCTTTCCTGTTAAGTGGTATAGACTGTTTGTAGGCTTCTGAGCCCCCTAGCCCTTCTGTGTTGGAGGGAAGCCTTCTAGCTTAGTTTTTTTTTCTTATAACTAGCCAGTTTTCTAGTTTCAGCACTCATATCTGTTTCTTTGAACTCAACACTTGTTCAGAACTCATTGTAAGCACTACATAAGCTGTAAATTACTACAGCACTCAACTTTCCTCACTTGTCTAGTGGAAAGCAATTTTTAGTACTTAATAAAAAAATACTTATCCAGGCATGTCTAAGGGTCAGCTCCAAGTGATTTCTCCTGTCTACCTGATGAATCTGGGCATCTTGGGGCAATGCAGCAATTGCCTCATGTACACAGACAACCCTCTCCTCCTACCACCCAACACTACAACCTGTGAGAGATGCACTTATATAGCCAAACTGGAAGCAAAGCTCTCTTCACCCAAGACTGGACTAGACAGTCAAGAGGAGAGGGTAAACACTTGCTCCACACCACACTCATCACATAGTCCCTCAAAACCCACACCACCAAAACACACATATAGAAACACAAAACACACACCTACATTTCGCGGAGTCTGTCAATAAAAACCTGCCCAAGCATCAGGGACATCCAAAGAATAAACGCAAGCAAACTCCATCCCCCAACACAACCCAAATGATACATAGCCCACAAACTCAGTGTGCCACTCAACCACAGCCCATAAGGCATAACAACGTACAAAACACTCTAGTCATAGGTGACTCTATAGTCAGGCACACTGATGTTCCACTCACTAGACTAAACAAGGAGAAAGTTACTGTCAGCTGCCTGTCAGGTGCCAGGATCCGCCACATAATGCATGCACTCAGGTCACTCCACAATAAGTACAACTATGACACTGTCATTGTCCATGTTGGTGTGAAAGACCTGAGACGTACCTCCCTGGACTACATGAAAAGAGACATGGAGGAGCTCTCTGATCTTGTATCCCAGGCAGGTTTGACCCTAACCCTGAGTAGCATCCTGCCATCACCCAGAATGATACCACAGTACAAGGACAAAATGATTGACTTCAACAATTGGCTAAGCTTCTGGTGTCATTCTAAGGGGATCCATTATTTGTCTGCCTGGGACGACATGATCGACAGTCCACGATGCTTTGCCAGAGATGGCCTGCACCTGTCGCCCTTAGGAATCCGGATACTGGCTAAGACTCTTGCCACCTCTATAGTGCCTTTTTTAGGCAAGGTTCAAATGACAAATTCACCACTGTAACTGGTACAAGCAAGCAAAATCTGGGGGTAATGCTACCCAATGCTAGAAGTCTAAACCTCAAAATGCACTCACTCGAGGTACTCCTTAAAATGGAGAACATTGACATCTGTGCAGTGACAGAGACCTGGTTCAAAGCTCCAGAGAGCAAGCCTGCATTACCAGGCTTCAATTCATACCACACCTTTTGCCCACCTAACCCAGAAAGAAGCCCTAAAGGCGGAGGCATGTCCATATTCATTAAGGATATCCACACCTCCAGGCTAGTTGCACAGCATAATGCATCCGAGATTATCCAAGTGCAACTAACTCTGGGCAAGACCGCAATCCAAATTGTAGCTTGCTACAGACCCCCCACCATGCCCCAGGATTCACACTCCTCATTTCTTGATACACTGGAAAGTATTAGGGTACAACCCAACACCCTAATAATGGGCGATTTCAACTACCCCACCATTAACTGGGAAAACTACTCATGTACCAACTCTTTTGCTCAACGCTTTCTAGAATTCATAAATTCCAACGTCTTGGATCAACTTATTCACACCCCCACCAGGGGCAGCAATATCCCAGACCTGGTCATCACCAACATGGGAAACCGATATTCCACACCAGGGGTCAATTCCTCATTGGTCAGATCCGACCACAAGCTAATCAGCCTAGACATCCACATCCCCCCCCCAGCTCCAATTAGGGAAACCATCGTAAAAAACTTCTCAAAAGCCAACTTCACACTTCTTAAGACAGAAGTGGCAAACTTCATGACACCCATGCAGACGGACAATAGTGGTATGACTGCCGAATCCTACACAAATGCACTTTATAAGCACTTACACGAGTGCATGATCATGCTATCCCTAATAGAACCAAGATGTTATCCTCCAAAAAAAGGAAGCCAATCTGGTGGTCCTCTGCCATAAACAAACTTTACAACAGAAGAAAGAAACTGTTGCAAAAAAGAGTAAAATCCCATGACTGGAGGAACTCCCTGGTCAACCTCAAGTAAGAAGTTGAGATCCCTCATAAAATCCTCCAAAGCTAGTTATGAAAACAAAATTGCCACTGACTCTAAAGACAACCACAAAGCATTCTATAGCTATATCAAGAATCTAAATGGGAACACTCAGATCTGCTCTGAGTTACAGCATAATGGCACTAAATATACAGAACCAACTGATATTGCCAACATCCTAGCAGATAGGTTCAGTGCTAACTTTACCCCACTCTCACCCCCTAGAGGGCCCATCTCTATACCGGAAGAATGCAAAGTTCATATAATCACGGCTGCACAGGTAAAAAACACACTCTCCAAAGCCAAGAACACAGCATCCATGGGACCTGACAATATCCCAGGCTGCATTCTACATGAACTACAGAATAAACTGGCACCCTACCTAAGTACCATGTTCAATCATAGCCTTACCTCAGGCTTTGTACCCACTGAATGGTGCACCGCGACAGTTATCCCACTCCACAAAGGGGGAGCCATGACAGACCACGGGAACTACCGCCAATTTAGCCTGACGAGCCTGGACTGCAAGGCCATGGAAAGTATCATCATGGAACTCATGAACAAAGACACTGGTAATCTCCAAACTCTGGACCCTACTCGGTTTGGATTTGTAAAAGGCATATCATGTCTCCTAAACCTGATTGACTTCTTTGAAGCAGTCACCAAAGCCATAGATGATGATAAAATGGTTCACACAGCTTATCTAGATCTCGCCAAGGCTTTCGACACCATCCCCCACTCTGGAATTATAGATAAGCTCACTAACCTAGGTATAAATTCCTATGTCATAGATGGGTTGCCAACTGGCTCACGGACAGAACCCACACTGTGAAAGTAGCGGATTCCAAATCCGACATCAGATCAGTGACAAGTGGAGTACCACAGGGTTCAGTCCTGGGTCCTCTCCTGTTTGGTATCTACTTCTGTGACGTGCAGGCCAACACAGAAGGTCTTTGGCTAACAAAGTTTGCAGATGACTGCAAACTAGGAGCCAAAATCGAAACTCCTAACGATGTGGACAAACTACAAAAGGGCCTCACTGAGACAGATTCCTGGTGTCAAAGCCATGGCCTGAAGCTCATTGCCAAAAAGTGTATTGTCATCCCCTTTGGTAAAAACTCTGTACCCATGAACTACCACACAGCTGGTAGTCTACTTAATGCCGAAAATGTGATAAGAGACCTTGAGACACAGGTGGACAGTAGTCTCTCCTTTGATAATCACATCACCACAGTGGTCAGGAAATCCTTCTACGTGGCTCATCTCATCACAAAAGGATTCTCATCCAGAAAAAAAGAGGTCATTGTTCCCCTCTACTCATCACTCATTAGACCCATTATAGAGTACAACGCCCCTTTTGGTATGTACCTCACAAGACATCTACAACAACTGGAAAGACCACAGAAATACCTCACAAAGAGGATTACTGGCCTCAAACAGATGCCCTATGCAGACCGTCTAAAAAAACTACAGATTTACTCTATCTCATATCACCTACTCAGGGGCAATCTCTGCCTAACATACAAAGCTATGTAAAACCCAGAGCTGCTGGACATGCTCCACTTAAAGAAATCTCAGTCCCTCCGAGCTACACGCTCTAGGGACCTTAACCTTGTCACCACAATAAACAGAACATGCTGGAGGGATAGATTCCTGGCCCAGAGACTTCCCACACTCTGGAACAGACTACCTATCTATGTCAAACAGAGCTCCTCATTAGCACTCTTCAAGAAAAATCTTGATGATTGGATGGGAAATGGGAAATGGGAAATTCACCCCGGGGATCACTTCTGTGGCTCTGCTCGACAGGGGCATAGGAAAATAATTTTCTTGGGTGGCGAAAGCCAGGGTACATTTTTTGGCTAGGCTTGTATGGGCCCTAGTGCCGATAGCCTAGTACCTACCTATGAACCTATGAACCTATATATATATATATATATATATATATATATATATATATATATGTATAGGCCCCTTTCAGAGTATCGAAATTGCAGAACAATGCACCTCTGATCATCGAGGACCAGAGGATCAAAGTTCTGCAATATCAAACTCAAAAAAAAAAAAAGTCAAAACTTCTTATTTCACATTTTTGCCGGAGGGCAAACCTCCTTACACCCCCAGACCCCCTACTACTAAAATATTCCATCTCTGAGATCGCACTACAGTGAAAAGAATGGCATGAAACAGCACATTTACCATTCTCTTCACTGTAGTGCTATCTTGGAGTTGGTTTATTTAAGTACCAGGGGTGTGGGGGTGCTGGGGGGCTTGTACCCCTGCAAAAATTTAAGAAGCAGAGTTTTTATCTTTTTTTAATTTAGTCTACTTTCATGTTTAGTATTGTAGAACATCAATCATCTCATCCCCAATGACTTGTGATTCGATGTTCTGCAACTTCAAGCATATGAAGTAGGCCCATATATCATGTCAGACATTTGCTTAATCTACCAAGATTTGTCAACTAAATAGGTGTTGGCCAAAGCTAGTGTTGACAAAATTCATTGCTTCCATATCTATCTATCTAACTATCTATCTTTATTGTATATAGAAGTGTGTGTGTGTGTGTGTGTGTGTGTGTGTGTGTGTGTGTGTGTGTGTGTGTGTGTGAGTATATATATATATATATATATATATATATATATATATATATATATACACATATATATAAATATATGTGTCTTATAACAAGGAGGAGATTAAAATAAAAGAGATCTTTTTATCATTATAATTATGATCTAATTTAATTAAGTCTGAATGGGATTACTGTTCAAACTTGGAACCTTACCTTAAATGGAGGGGAATTGGTTTGCATGCAGTTTAGAAATCTTTGATATTGTTATCTCTTTGTTTTTCGTCTTTTGTCAAATAAAAAAAAACATTCAGGCAACAATTTCTTTGTTTTCATTAGTCATTATTCCATGGATATGGGGTTGTATAGGAATCACAGAACAGTAATTAGTAATATTGACTGTATACAAAATCTTTAAGATCGTCATCATCTTCTTTCGGCTGTTCCCGTTAGGGGTCGCCACAGCGGATCATCTGTTTCCATTTCTTCCTGTCCTCTGCATCTTGCTCTTTCGCACCAACCACCTGCATGTCCTCTCTCACCACATCCATAAACCTTATCTTAGGCCTTCCTCTTTTCCTGTTATCTGGTAGCTTCATCCTTAGCATCTTATTCCCAATATACTCAGCATCCATCCTCAGCACATGTCCTAACCAACGTAATCTTGCCTCTTTGTCTTTGTCTCCGAACCGTCCAACCTGAGCCGACCATAATGAGTGTAAAATAAAGAATTTAATTCAAAGAAAGTATTAATATATGTAAAATTAATTGGAATGGATACCTTATATTTCCCAGGGGTAAGCATTATTTTTATTGATACCCTCTGAAATCCCTGCTACCTAGCATATTGCAAAAAAGGAATGTAGAGTTGTTTAATAAAGCTTCATCAGTTGCTGATATTCTAAGATTGTTAATTCCAGTAGTATCATTTTATTTAAATTCTCATGCCATTATTATACTTCCTTTAATATTTAAAGTTAAGTTTACAACAGAATCCACACCTAGGGTAAAGTGCCTCAAACGAGTACTGAAGTGAAAATGAAAAAAAACTAACCCTGAGACACACCACAACCATAAAAGTTGACTTTTATTCCAAAAAAGATAAAATCAAAAATACCTGGTCAGTAAGTGCTTTCGCGTTGATCACAATGCTTCATCAGACTCTATGACCATTGATAAATAACTACCCCATTTTATATCAGGTCTCAAATAATGTAAAAACAATCAATTGCCCCAGACTCACTTATTTAAAGGTAAAAACACTTAAAAAATGTACTCTCCTTCTCTCTCATCCCCTGTGAGATATATATGGGAATCTATGAAACATTTATACATTTATAAAACGTTTGCATATGTAAATACAATATAACAAATTACTGAAAATATCTAATATTTAATATTTAATAAAACTATCTATAACTAATATATATATATATATATATATATATATATATATATATATATGGTTCCACTTCATATCATCGAATTATCATTTCATCAAATTGCAAACCAGAGAGACCAAATCGTCGAAAACCCATTTCATCAAAAACTCATTTAATCGACTCTCAAATCATTGAAAACTATGAAGCAACTACAAATAACATCCCAGACACTATGTACTATGTGTATGCAGGGGGGCAAGCCCCCCTGCACCCCCCATGGGGTTTCAATTAAATATACCAACTCCAAGGTGGCACTACAGTGGAGGGAAAAGGTAATTTCCTAACCCCACTGTAGTGCGACCTTGTAGTTGGTATATTTAATTACGGGGGGTGCAGGGGGGGCTTGCCCCCCTGCATAAACATAGTAAAAACATTGTGGAATGTTATTTGTAGTTGCTTCATAGTTTTCAATGATTTGAGATTCGATGAAATGAGTTTTCGACGATTTGATCTCGATGGTTTGCAATTCAATGAAATGATAATTCGATGATATGAAGTGGAACCATATATATATATATATATATATATATATATATATATATATATATAAAACTACATATAAAAAATATACTTATGTCTCTAAAACAAAGTCAACATATAAACCATTACTCTAACAACACTAATGTGTGGTGTGTACCTTTATAAAACATGAACCAAATATATATTTCTTATTAAAAATGTATATATATATATATATATATATATATATATATATATATATATTTATAAAAAATATATGTACATATATATAAATATTATAGATAAGAGACACATAGCCTGGAATACATTCTGTTGAAATACATACCGGATCGGTCGAGGCCTGGGTTAACAACGACCACCACCAGTACTGTTGGCAAACAGGGTGCTGGCGGAAATTGGGCGACTGTTGGCCGAAGGAGTAGAAGAGAGGGAAGGCATGCCCGAAGGCAGGTAAAGGCTAGTACTGTGATAGTGAGGGTCAGAACTTTAAATGTTGGCAGTATGGCTGGTATAGGGAGAGAGCTAGCGGATATGATGGACCGAAGGAAGGTTAGTATATTGTGTGTGCAAGAGACCAGATGGAAGGGGAGCAAGGCTAGGTGTATCGGAGGTGGTTTCAAATTGTTTTATCATGGTGTGGATGGGAGGAGAAATGTCGTAGGCATTATCCTGAAGGAACAGTATACTAAGAGTGTTTGGAGGTGAAAAGAGTGTCAGAGTGATATTTATGAAGTTGGAAATTGATGGTGTAATGATGAATGTTTTTAGTACATATGCTCCATAAGTTGGGTGTGCGATGGATGAGAATGAAAAATTTTGGAGTGAGTTGGATGAAGTGGTGATGACTGTACCCAAGGGTGAGAGACTGGTGATTGGAGCAGATTTCAATGGGCATGTTTGGTGAAAGGAACAGAGGGGATGAGGAAGTGATGGGTAGGTATAGTGTTAAGCAAAGCAATGCAGAAGCTCAGATGGTAGTGGATTTTGCGAAATGGATGGACATGGCTGTGATGAATACGTATTTTAACAAGAGGGAGGAGCATAGGGTGACATACAAGAGTGGAGGAAGATGCACACAGGTGGATTATATCTTATGTA
The DNA here is from genome assembly GCF_019279795.1 of Protopterus annectens. Lineage (NCBI taxonomy): Eukaryota > Metazoa > Chordata > Ceratodontiformes > Protopteridae > Protopterus > Protopterus annectens. The sequence goes on from NC_056726.1 coordinate 198,235,729, forward strand.
GAAGGGCCTGTCTGAAGGAGATTGGAGACTGTAAAGTGGTGGTAGGGGAAAGTGTAGTTAGGCAGCATAGGATGGTGGTTTGTAGGATGACGTTGGTGATCAAGAAGAGAATGATGAGTGTGAGGGCAGCACCAAGGATCAAATGGTGGAAATTGAAAAAAAGGTAATTGTGAGGTGATGTTCAGGGAGGAGTTAAGACAGGGACTGGATGGCAGTGAAGAGTTACTGAATAGCTGAGTAACTACAGCAAAGCTAGTAAGAGAGATGGCTAGAAAGGTGCTTGGTGTGACATCTGGAAAGAGGAAGGAGGACAAGGAGATCTGGTGGTGGAATGAAGAAGTACAGGAGAGTATACAGAGGAAGAGGTTGGCAAAGAAGTAGGATTGTCAAAGAGATGAAGAAAGTAGACAAGAGTATAAGGAGATGAGGTGCATGGCAAAGAGAGAGGTGGCGAAGGCTAAGGATAAGGTGTATGAAGTCTTGTATAAAAGGTTGGACACTAAGGAGGGAGAAAAGGACCTGTACCAATTGGCTAGACAGAGGGACTGAGATAGTAAAGATGTGCAGCAGGTAAGGGTGATAAAGGATAATGAGGGAAACGTACTCACAAGCAAGGAGAGTGTGTTGAGCAGATGGAAAGAGTACTTTGAGGAGTTGATGAATGAAGAGTTAGTGGGAGAGAAGGTTGGATGATATGCGGATAGTGAATCATGAAGTGCAGTGGATTAGCAAGGAGGAAGTAAGGATAGCTATGAAGAGGATGAAGAACGGAAAGGCTGCTGGTCCAGATGACATACCTGTGGAAGCATGGAGTTGTTTAGGTGAAATGGCAGTGGAGTTTTTAACTAGATTGTTTAATGAAATCTTTGAAAGTGAGAGGATGCCTGAGGAATGGAGAAAAAGTGTTTTGGTACCGATTTTTAAGAATAGGGGTGATGTGCAGAGCTGTAGTAACTACAGAGGGATTAAACTGATCAGTCGCAACATGAAGTTATGGGAAACAGTAGTGGAAGCTAGGTTAAGAAGGGAGGTGATGATTAGTGATCAGCATTATGGTTTCATGCCAGGAAAGAGCACTACAGATGCTATGTTTGCTCTGAGAGTGTTGATAGAGAAGTACAGAGAAGGTCAGAAGGAGTTACATTGTGTCTTTGTGGATTTAGAGAAAGCATATGACAGGGTGCCTAGAGAGGAGTTGTGGTATTATATGAGGAAGTCGGGAGTGTCAGAGAAGTATGTAAGAGTAGTACAGGATATGTACAAGGGTAGTGTGACAGTGGTGAGGTCTGCGGTGGGAGTGACGGATACATTTAAGGTGGAGGCAGGATTACATCAAGGATCAGCTCTGAGCCCTTTCTTATTTGCAATGGTGATGGGCAGGTTTACAGACAAGATCAGACAGGAGTCCCCGTGGACTATGATGTTTGCAGATGACATTGTGATCTGTAGTGAGAGCAGGGAACAGGTGGAGGAGACCCTAGAGAGGTGGAGATACACTTTAGAGAGAAGAGGAATGAAGTTCAGCAGGACTAAGACAGAATATATGTGTGTGAATGAGAGTGAGGTTCGAGGAATGGTGAGGATGCAGGGAGTAGAGGTGGTGAAGGTGGATGAGTTTAAGTATTTGGGATGAATAGTTCAGAGTAATTGTGAGTGTGGAAGAGAGGTGAAGAAGATAGTACAGGCAGGATGGAGTAGGTGGAGAAGAGTGTCAGGAGTGATTTGTGACAGACGAGTACCAGTGAGAGTGAAAGGGAAGGTCTACAAGAAGGTAGTGAGACCAGCTATGTTATATAGGTTGGAGACAGTGGCATTGACAAAAAGGCAGGAGTCAGAGCTTGATGTGGCAGAGTTGAAGATGTTAAGATTTGCACTGGGTGTGATGAGGATGGACAGGATTAGGAATAAGTATATTAGAGAGTCATCCCAGGTTGGAAGGTTTGGAGCCAAAGCCAGAGAGGCAAGATTACATTGGTTTGGATATGTGCTGAGGTGAGATGCAGATATATTGTGAAAAAGATGCTAAAGATGAAGCTGGCAGGTAACAGGAAAAGAAGGAGGCCTAAGATAAGGTTTATGGATGTGGTGAGAGAGGACACGCAGGTGGTTGGTGTGACAGAGCAAGATGCAGAGGACAGGAAGAAATGGAAACAGTTGATCTGCTGTGGTGACCCTTAACAGGAGCAGCCAAAAGAAGAAGAAGAAGAAGCCTGGAATACATTCTGTTGAATTCATCTTGTCATTTTAATGGGTATAGGGTCTATCTAAGAGAAAGGGTTTTAATGAGACTCTGTCATTAAGTCCATGAGCCCTATCTGCTTGTAACCTCATTATCCATATGGCTTCCCGTTTCTCTATGTGATTTTTCAGATTCCACTACAACAAGAATTGAATACTTTAGTGAATGAACAGGAAATGCATGATTTTTAATGGACACACACACTCATCTTTCTCTGTTGGATAACAAATTACTTCAGGAGAAAAGAAAGACGTTGGAGAGAGATTTTTTAGATTTTCAAAAGGGTAACGTCTTCTCATGGCTGCGTGAGCCAATGAGAGAGCAAGGTTCAACATCATCTTTTCATGCTCATTCAAACAGCGTTGTTGATTTCATTAAGACAATGTCAGAAAAGTCAATAGGGCAGCCTGAAAGGGAGAGGCAGCAATCGACTGAGAAAGTTATTACAAATGATGTTCAGATTTTATCTTCTGCACCTTCGTGCTCGACTAATGTGTCAAATACAGTGAACTGTTCCACTTCCAATGAAAGTAAAAAGGATTATACAGTAGTCAACACAGCATCTACTTCCTCTGACACTTCTACTATGTTCTGCCCTTTTCCGTTACCTTTTCAAATTCCCCAGAGAGCGACGTGGTCTCCTCAACAAACCAACAAGAAACGGAAATTTTCAGAGGAACGCCTGGAATGTCAGAAGAAGCAGTTGAGACCGACCAATCGGACTTGATTTTGAACTTATCTCGTACTTTCCACAGATGAAAGAACTGTTTTAAATAGAGGGTTATTGTTTATACCCTTGAACAGTGTTGATTTGACTCAAATAATGGTTGAAATGAAAATGTTCACTAGGAACATAGGTTTGAAAATGATGTTTGAGAATAGTAACAGTAATATGCTTAATAATTTTAAGAAACCCTCTATATTTACACCACAATTACATCCACTAGTGGAGGCCTTCGAGAAGGCTTGTGAGAGTGATTTTATTAAGCTACTGGAACAGGGAAAGGACCGTAGACAACCAGATTTTTTACAATTTGAGTCTACAAGAAAAGCATGCACTTAAAACACTGCAAGAGAATAATGACATTGTTATAATGACAGCTGATAAAGGTGGTGCTGTAGTCATTTTAGATAGGGACTTTTATGAATTTAAAATGCAGGAGATACTCAATGAAGAGAACACCTATAGAACTGTTAACATGTTACAGTTGAGTAAGATTATATGAGGTGTTCACAGTCAGTTATATGACTTGCTTTTATGCTAGGTCATTAATTTTGAGTTGTATAGATATTTGTAATTGAAAATCCAGTTATTCCTAGTTTCAGAGGTCTTCCTAAAGTACACAAAAACTTAACAGCTCCTCCAATGAGACTGATAGTCTCAAGCTAAGGTTGGCTGACTGAGACTGTTTCCATATATTTAGAGAAAACTCTTAGAAAAATAGTGGATAGTACAGCCTCCATTTTAAGGGACACTGAGCAGTTTCTAGAGAGTATGATAGATTACACCTACAACAGTACTGATGTTTTAGTGACTTTGGATGTCATTTCTTTATTTACTTCAATCCCCAATGATATAGGAATAGAATATATGAGACTATTCTTGATAGAAAAGGAGATGCCTCGAGAATTAATCATTAGATGTACCATGCTTATGGAGATAGTACTCGAGAACAATGTTTTTGTGTATAATGATCCGTATCATCTACAACAGAAAGGAGTGGCCATGGGTACGCCATATGCCAACTCCTATACCAATTTAGTCATGGCATATTGGGAGTATACATACCTGCTACGGAATGAACAATATAACATACACGTACGTTATTATAGATGTTTTGTGGATATTTTCTTGGTATGGAGAGGTGATTTAGAGTTACTCCAGGAGTTCATAGAATATATGAATGGGACTACCCAGTTCCTTTTTTTAACAGCCAAATGGTCACACATTGAGATGGAATTCCTGGATCATAAAGAAAGGTGAGAATGGTATTGAAACAGAAATGTACAGGAAAACTTGTAGAAAAAATACTTTATTATACTGTACAAGTCTGCATCCACCAAATATCCATAGAAACATAATAAAAAGTCAAGCTTTAAGGGTATCTTGGTTAACTAGTAATGAAGATGTTTTTCAAGAAACCTTGAATACTCTCAGAAATGATTTTCATAATAGAGGCTATCGTTTGAGAGAGATTAATGATACATTTGAGGCTGGAATAATTGACAGAGAAAATGCAGGTAGACCTTATATTTTGGGGAAAGAAGCTACTGATGATTCAACTGGCAGAAGAGACTTGACATCCACAGTTAATAGAGTGACATTAACATATACTAACAACAACAATATGATTAGGAATATATTCTATAGGAATTGGAACATACTGACCATTGACAGTAAAATCAAAAATATAGTAGGTGAATGTTCCAGGTTTTATTATAGGAACACAAAATCCTTGAAGCATTTGCTGTGTTATGAGAAACCGAAAGATACTAGAGTTAGGTATATGAGGTCAGGTACCCAATCCTTGTAGAAGCTGTAATCAATGTTGTTACATGTCGGGTCTGAATGTATTAACTCATCCAGATTCTGGATGTGAGTATGTATTTAAATTATATGCAGACTGCAAAACAAGATATTTAATACACCTTGCAGCCTGTGAAAAGTGTGATTCATTTTATGTAGGTAAGACCAACAGAACCCTACGTGAGCGTGTTAAGGAACATATTTATGCAATAAGTAGGGAGGATGATAGCAATGCTTTAGCCAGGCACATCATAACCCATGATGCTTCACATAAGTTCAAGTTTAATGTATTAGAACTTATATATAAAACAACATGACTTGGGAATCTGAAAAGTCACACAGAGAAACGGGAAGCCATATAAATAATGAGGTTACAAGAAGACAGGGCACATGGACTTAATGATAGTCTCATTAAAACCCTTTCTCGTAGATAGACCCTATACCCATTAAAATGATAAGATGAATTCAACAGAATATATTCCAGGATATGTGTCTCTTAGCTATAATATTTATATATATATGTACATATATTTTTTATAAATACATATATATACATTTTTAATAAGAAATATGTATTTTGTTCATGTTTTATAAAGGTACACACCGCACATTAGTGTTGTTAGAGTAATGGTTTATATGTTGCCTTCATTTTATAGACATAAGTATATTTTTATATATATTATTTATATATATATATATATATATATATATATATATATATATATATATATGTATATATATATGTATATATATATATATATATATATATATTATTTATATATATATATATATATATATATATATATATTGTATAGGTTTATTTTCAAGTATATTTATATATATTTTTTTAGTTATAGATAGTTTTATTAAATATTAAATATTAGATATTTTCAGTAATTTGTTATATTGTGTTTACATATGCAAAGTTTTATAAGTGTATAAATGTTTCATCTATTCCCATATATTACTCACAGGGCATGAGAGATAAGGAGAATACATTTTTATGTGTTTTTACCTTTAAATAAGTGAGTCTGGGACAATTGCTTGCTTTTTATTGGTTGACAGTTTTTACATTGTTTGAGACCTGCTATAAAACGGGGTAGCTATTTATAAATGGTCATACAGTCTGATGAAGTGTTGTGATCAATGTGAAAGCGCTTACTGACCAGGTCTTTTTGATTTGATCTTTTTTGGAATAAAAGTCAACTTTTATGGTCATGGTGTGCCTCAGGGTTTCTTTTTTTCATTTAAAGTTAAGTCGTTAACATCTTTGTGGCATGGGATGTCACCCCCCGTCACAGCCTACATCTATCATTGCAGTCCAGAGCATTTTCTGAAAAATCAGCTAAAATGCATAAGAAACAAATGTAAATACTTTAACACTACATGCTATTAAAATATACACATAGCAATGTTACCAATAAGAAGTATGCTTTACAGTGATATTATACCATGACCCCCCATTAATATTCCAAAACTTGCACGCTGATTGGCCAGCGTGCACGTTGTAAAGCGACTTATACTAATGGAAAAAGGTCCGGTCACCCGGACTTTTTCCATTAGTATGTCTCTTTTAAAACACTGTCTCGCTATGTTAAAAGAGTTTAACATAGCGACACAGGTTTAAAAAAAGCAACGGAGATCTCCGTTGCTTTTTTTAAAGCTGTCTCGCTATGTTTTGTGTAAAAAGCAATGGAGATCTTGCTTTCTCCGTTGCTTATTTTTAAACCTGTCTTGCTATATTAAATGGGTTTAGCATAGCGAGACAGCTTTAAAATAAGCAATGGAGATCTCCGTTGCTTATTTTAAAGCTGTCTCGCTATGTTAAACCCATTTAACATAGCGAAACAGTAAAAAGCAATGGAGATCTTGCTTTCTCCATTGCTTTTGGCCACAGCTCTGATGTACTGCGTAGGCATGCGCATTACTTCAGAATTGCCGCAGATACCAGCCAGCTGCGGAAGGGCAGCAAAGAGGCATTATACAATGCCATTATTTAAGAAAAGTAATTATTTCTTTTCTTAAATAATGTCATAGTATAATAGCAATAACCCACTTCTGGGTGTGGGTAATGGGGATTTACCCATGGTTGTCTTTGTTTGGTCCCTCGGGCGAACCAAACCATGCCAACCGTGGGTAAATCCCGCATTACCCACACCCAGGCGTGGGTTATTGCTATAATAGTCAGTGCATTCATAGCATTTCCATAAATACTATTATTATATTATTAATTCATACAACCCCCAAATTATATGTTTTGTTAAACATTCACAAATTGTCATATTTTGGAAACCATACCACCTAGACATATATTGTTAGAACACTTTAGTTAACCAGACACACACATGACAGCAAGGAATACTTATCTGAGTGCATGTTTATTTAGATATTTTACAGAAAAATGTAAACATATGACATTTGCTTAGTTGTATAATTAGCAATATAAATAAAACTGAATATCTTTCAAGACATGCAACTTAAAGAGCAAACATCAGTTTTCTTCAGTAACATCTAAGGTTTAACCTGATGCCATGCAATAGTTTGTATGTCACTAGTTTTCTGAAATATTAAGTATATATAGAAATATTGCTTAATTTCATAATTACAAATACTCAACTAGCAATATCTTCAGTATAGTGTGATATAAATGGACTTTGAAAATCAAGTTTCCTGTCTCTCACCATGGTATTTCACACCATAACCCTCAATAGTATGTAGATCTCTCAGTTATAAAAATATTATCATAAATACAAAAGTATTAATAATAAGTGGCAAACAGTGATAAAATTCTCTACAGCCGGACATTCTAGATTAACAGTCCTCGTGTCATTGTGTTAATAAATCATGTCCTTTCTAATATTTCCTATTTTAACTGACAAGGAGCTATGGCTGTTTACTGGAAGTATACAAAAAGGTGCTATAAGCATGAGTGAGTTAATATTTACAGATACTTTCTAGAGAATTTAGCTCCATTTCTTGTAAACCAGAGCATATTTGCTAGGACTCACATACTTTTCAGACATTCAAAAATGACCATATCCACCATACCTTTACCATGACTATAAGAGCAATTAAGCCTAGGGATTTTAATAAAATTTCTCCAAATCATTTGTGTTTTAAAGTACTGTAAGTACTGTATATTGGTTTATATGTATTTCTACTAATATCATCTTGCAATAAATTAGTCTCTTGAAGAAATGTTACTTTTTATGCCTTTTTAAATATTAAAAAAAAAACTACTTCTCTTTTTGTCACCGTTGATGCCATTTACATTTAAGGAAACACATTTTAGAGATGGCAACTTATATCCATCAAGTTCATATAGATTCATAGGTTCACAGTTTCCTATGTGTATACTAGGCTAATGATCACCAGGGCCTTTATAAGCCTAGCAGTGCAAACCACCCCAATTGTGTCCCAATATATCATGAGTATTTATTAAGAGGAGTATGTTAGGAAGTTTCTAGAGGTTATGTGTGGGGTATGCTAGTTTGGGCATTACCATCTGCCTCTATCAGAGACATGGGGAGGGGGGCTAGACCCAGGATTGATCTTTGATTTCCCATCCGCTGGTCAAGGTTACACTTAAATAAGGCTAGGGATGGAATTTGTTTCACATGGATGGGGAGCCTGTTCCAGAGCATGGGGATCATCTGAAACATATGTCTGTCTAGCCAACATGTGTTATTTATGTCACAAGCAAAACTGAAATAATTGATAAGGTATATATTTTAGCTGATTTTGTTTTTAAAATAGATAAGATAAATGTAATAATGTCCTTTATCAGATCATAATGCAGTTACTCATACATTAATGATAAACATACAACAATTGGCTTTGTTTAATAGACGACAGGTTTATGTAAAAACAAATTAATGCATTTTTAAGAGTGGTTTCAAAAAAGTACAATATTTTCAAGACTTTAATAACAATAGTGAAGTTTCTGATGTAATATTATGGTACTCAAAGTCTCAACATGACACTACAACAAGAGAAGGCAATAGGATAAAGACTGATTGGAAATGTAAGGAAAGGCAGGTAAAATAAAGCTAACAATACAAAAAGGAGAAACATGGGCTTATTATAAGAAATAAGAAATGGTAAATGTAGAGTCCCAGAAGATCTTACAATATAAGGTTTCCATTAATTCATAAAAAAGTCAAGCAATGTTATCCTCTAACTCCTACAGGTTTACATAAATTAGGTCTTAGATCCAAAATGATAGCAGAAACTTATCAAATCAAAGTACCCATGGGATTCATTAACATCTACACTAAGTGTACACTGTTCTGAGTGAACAGACAACACAAGCATCACTCACACCCTTTTAGTCTAATATTGGTTTTCCTACTGATTTTCTTGCAGTCTTAAATATCAATGGGTATTCATAAAGGTTACCACAAAGTGTACACTTAGTGTAATCTTTCTGATTGACTAGAAAGCACAATTGTGGTAGGGATGTTCATGAATACAAATCATGTGCAATTAATGTATACTTAGTGTAGGTGTTAGTATCTGGCACTGTATCTATCACTGGTAATAGTTATAGGAAATAAATGGATGTGGAAGAAATGCTGGGCCATTTAGAAAAAAGCACTGCAATAACTACAGACTAGTAATATAGAAAATGAAAACTAATTCATTTTTTAAATAGTAATATAAAATATTTCAGAGCAAATAAGAAACAAAAATATTTTTATAACAGATATAAAAGAGCAAATTAAAAGGCTGAAGGAAAATAAACCTCCAGTTAATGATGGTATCATTCCTAAATCAGAAACATTATTACCTCAAAATATTTATCTCTTTAAGAGAAAATATTCACAGTAATTAAAACTATATTTACCATACATCCATCATGAAAACATACAATAATTACTATTTTATTAAAATGAGAAACCAAAACTCCAAATTACCCCAAATTGGAAGAAACAGTCCCAGTGTCACAAAAAACACCAAACAAGTCATCCAGTCAAGTATACCATCTAAATCCTTTATTTGAACCTTTTCAATAAATTTCAAAAGGTACAAAAACCCAAATAACATTCAAGGTTAACCACTTTTGTGCTTAAAAGAAGACATCATTAGAACCATGAATAAACCTATCGCAAACATATTTTAAAAATGTGAATAAATGTGACACACCTGCAAATGTAACCAACTGCAACAAGTTGACTTCACTGTGGGTTGGCTTAAAGCAATAAAACAGAAATAATTAGCACACATAATTTTATGGACAACATGAAATGAAAGATTTGATTAAATGAAATTCAGTGGGGAACATGGCTGGTGCTAGCACTCTAAGAAATCTTTTAGTTCATGCTGCAAACTTTTAAGAGGAGTACGCACAGACAGAGCTGTAGCTACAAGCTCTTGCATTACAACAAGCCTATATACCACACTTTGTTGACCTGTCTAACAAAGGGACATTTACTAGCATTTTGTTACATTACATTAACTGTATGTACAGGTCTGGCAGGTCTGGACTTAAATGAAGTGATGACTAGGCCTACTATTTCAACAGCCCCCGCACACCCGCCAGTCCTCTCCTCTGACCCCCTACCTTTGGGCTCCTCATAGCATGCACATTTCTTTTTTCTTCCTTTTCTCACACTTTGCCTTACTCACAGCTTTTTCAAGAAACCATAACTTTCTATATGTTAAAGTTTTTTTTCTTTTTACACCACCTTTTCATCCAATAATGGCTTGAACAGAATTATGATTAAGGAAGGAAATTCAGTGCTGCTGTTCAGCTTCAGTTGTCCTTGCATCCTTTCAACAGCTATTTCATGACCAACACAGCACAATAATAACCATTTAGGAAATAACCCAGATAGGCCAGGGCCCAATAAGCCATAGGTTTATAGATGGTCTGGGATGCATTTTAGAGCATTTTCTCAGCATTTTACTCCAATGGTGGCCTAAACAAAAATCATGAAAAAGACAAGAATGATTTCAGTCTTATTTTGTTTCTTTCAAGGAAGACATACATTGTGCCTGAGGCTTAATGTTCAAAGGTAACAAAATATTAGCTCATAGTAAACTAATAAGCCAATTCCTGTGAGTATACACAGATCCCATCTGGGAATACTGTCTGCCTACCTAACCCCCCACAAAAGACAGCCACTGCCTATACATCCCTCTGGTGTTACACTAGGATGAAAGTAGAGGTTTAAATTGCCTTAGTCATGTATTTCAAGTGATTGCTGATATACATATACATAGCATGCTTCCTCAACCCTAACCCTCAGAGTCAGCCCCATGTATATGTGCCTGATGTGTGATTGTGAGAATGATTTCAGTAATATATTCTAATTAGTTGCTCATAGACAGTACACCACCCCTACACAAGCAATCATAACCTTCTTTTTACATCTCTGAGGTCTGTGAGATGAGTAAATAAACAATGACCACACTGTTCTCAGCTCAAACACAAGCAATAATGACTTCACGTGCACATGCCTAAGGTTTGACTGTGATGAAAATTAAAGTTGTAATAAACACACAATCCCTAGCCCCCATAACCTACAGTGCACACACATTTGAGCAGGTCTGGTTTTAGAATGGGTGTGGCTGAAACCAGAGTCTGTTATAAGCTTTATCCTCAAAGGGTCATATCTCAGCACTGTTCAGATTAAGCATCTCTATCAGAAAAACAATACATTTTTTTCTCCTCATTTTTCTTTGACCAACAATAGCTTTTGTGGGGGTCCCCAAAAAGCGAAGGATGATTAAGGGAGCCCCCAGTATCCATTGATATAGTCTGGATGAGTGGATGATTAAGGGAGCCCCCAGTATCCATTTATATAGTCTGGATGAGTGGGGGCCTCCAGACTCCAAGAAGGTCTAAGTGTCTGATGTTCTGTGATATAATTTTATGTCTTAATTTTGAATTACAATTACTTGTTAGGTACATTTTTTACTGATACCCAGAGGAATAATGTCTGTGTCCTGGCATTATTGGGTGTGTGCACAGATAAAAATCAGTGATATTTTTTGAACACATGCACAAGCATAAGCCATAGCATTACTAGTTTTGTACTTATCTCAGCAAATAGCAATACATTGTGCAACAGTGGTACTGCCACACCAAATCAGTGACCGCTGTTTTTGCAGTCATCAAACAGCAGCAGGGGTAAGTCACTTATTTACCTCACTGAGGAGTAATGCATACCTGTCACTATCCCTGATTTCACAGACCTTCCCTGATTTTGTTCATACTTCTGCTTTTTCCTTCGTAAAAAGTTTGATTTTCTGGTAAATCATTCAGGATTACATTCAATCAAGCCAGGCATCTGAGTTTTAATTTAGTAAAAATATGCATTGATTTTATTAATTTTTTAAGTGAATTATAGTAATATTTAAAATGTAGTCATTTTTTCTATTATTTTTGAGAGTGCACAGAATTCTTAGCAAAGAAATTGAGAGTTATAGTATCTGGCGTTCTGCATGTATTTATAAAACTTCCTAAAAGAGAAAATCATCCCTGATGATCGGAAGTATCAGCTCTTTTTAAAATCCAAAATTTTCACTGAGATAAGTCACTCTGGGCTGCTAATCTCTCTAGTGCTTACCCTGCTCATGTTCATGATCAGCTTCATCCTAACAGGGTCATATCACAGCCCTGTTCAGATTAAAGAGCATAATTAGTAAATTAATACATTGTTTTCCTCATTTTTCCCCAGCCAGCAGCAGCTTTTGTGGGCCCCTACACAGTCAAGGATGGTAAAGGGGGACCCTTGCACCCACGGGTATAGAAGGGACCTAAAGCTGGCCTTGTAGCTAGTTTTAGTGCAGAAAATGTCCAACAGCAGGATTTAACTAAGCCAGGGGCACTATGTCAATGGTAAAATATTTTATGGAATTCTGATGCCTATTACTTGAAAAAACACTGTTACTACAACCAGAAATATCTTTGAATTTTAAAGGAGATATAAATAAGAGTTATTTACTATGTGGTTTATTAAGTATACAAGAATGTTGTACTAGCTTTTGTTGGTTTGACAGGCATGTTACAAAATATCAGGATAAGATAACTTGCTATGGTTGGGGGCCCCCAAGGAACAGGTGGATCACAGCGACTGCATGGTTCGCTGGTGCCTCTTCTTCTTCTTCTTTCGGCTGCTCCCATTAGGGGTCGCCACAGCAGACCAACTGTTTCCATTTCTTCCTGTCCTCTACATCTTGCTCTGTCACACCAACAATCTGCATGTCCTCTCTCACCACACCCATAAACCTTATCTTAGGCCTAGTAAACAAAAAGGCACTACGGTAACATAACAGGTAACCTCACAAAACCTTTATTAATCCACAATTTGATGAATGAAGAAATAAAAAAAACAGCAACTTGAACTAAGTGCTTTCACCCTCATGGGCATCTTCAGAGTCAGTTAACTTCAGTAAAAACAACCTTTAAATACAGCTATTAATTAGTGCTTGATTAATCAATGATGAAAAAGCAGGAGGGTAGTTAAATTAAACAATTATCTCCTAAAGTTCCTGTTCACCAAATCTTAAAGTCCTGCTCAACAATACCTTGTTTGCTAGAATCTCAAGTAAGAAATAGCTACCCAGAAAAAATAAAACATCATAAAAAGCAGTGTGTGCAGTAATAAACATTCCATATAAAACAAAAAACATATCTGTTAAAATATTTAAATTTACATAGTTTTATATTATATACAAGCTGCCTTGTATCTTAAAATACATGCTAGGGATAGTGCATCATTGATACCAGGAGCATTGCTGGCATCAAGTCTCAGTTGCCAAAGACATTCCCTTATTTCCAACATGGTTTTAAAGCCCCCCCCAAAATCCTTTGTATATAGTGTGTCAATAACAAAAAAAAATAAACTTTTTAAAGTTTGAACAATGATTCGTGTGTATATACAATGAATTAGTGGTTTTCTTGTTTTTTCTGTCCCTGTAATGTTCTAATATTCTTTGTCTCAACTTCCTGGTAGTCATACCTATATAGAACGCTGGGCAAGATAAACAAGTGGCAGCCTAAATGACCATACTTGTGTTACAGTTGCAGTAACCAGGGCTCTTAGACAAACATAGGGACCATCATTAATACATTTACAGGCCTTGCAATTGCCACATTTGGCCATAGTAGTTGGTCTTTGTCCAAAGGATCTAGGGGTCTTCTCTAGTAGGTCTTTTAAATTTGAACCTCTACTATTAATAAAAGTGGGACATTTACCAAGTATGTTGTGTAAGTCTGCAGGGATGAGGCTTTCCCAAGCACAGTAAATAACATCTTTAACTTCAGGTGCTAACCTATTGTGTTGTAATACCATTCCTGCTGGCGTATTGTTTCTATCAAGCACATCTTTATGGTTGGTGACTTTGTCACATAACCTGTGTGTGTCATGCAAAATTGAAACAAAGTCAGTAGACCTTCTTCTAAATATTTCATGTTGAAGCAACAAAAGTATATCAATGGGATAACCTCTTTGGACAAATAAGTCCTTCAATATGTCCAGTTCAATTTTAAAGACATCATCCTCACTAATAATACGAGACAACCTGATCATTTGGCCCTTAACAACATTTCTCTTAACATAGGCAGGGTGACAACTACTATAATGTAGAAATGAATTGCTGTAAGTTTTCTTTCTGTATAATCTTGATTCTATTTTACCATTTTTAGTATATCATTCTAAATCCAGATAATCAATACTCATCTTGCCAACCTTGTGTGTAAATTTTAAGAATGTTGTCGTGTTGTTCAAATATAAAATAAATTCTTCCAGTTCGTCAAGTGTGCCCTTCCAAAAAAGCAAAATATCATCCAAAAATCTAAAATAGATAGGCATCTTAGCCTTATAATCAGATGTCAACACAAACTGGTCTTCCCATTTTGCTAAAACAAGGTTGGCATAAATGGGTGCACATTTAGCACCCATAGCCACCCCTGTGGACTGTCTGTAATACTCATCCTCAAAACCTACAAAATTGTTCTCCAGTACCATTTGCAACAGATCCACCAATAGGTCCTTCTTGGTCCGGTGCAAGTTGCTATGTTTGTCCAAGCTCTTCCTAAACCAGTAAAGCCCACAATCATGGGGGATCATTGAAAATAAATTGATAACATCAATAGTGACCAACAAAAAATCCCCCAGATTATCATGAGACAAAGTTCTGAGGCAGTCCAAACAGTGCCACGAATCTTTTAAGATATACGGCAACCTTTCCAGGATGTCCTTGGTCATAATGTCTATGTAGGAAGCTAGAGGTTCAATTTGATTGTCTGGCTGCAACTATGGGTCTAAAAGGTGGGTTAACTAAATTTTTATGAATTTTGGGTATGCCAAAAATGGTGGGCATGACCGGGTGTTCTACCGATAAATATTTATATTCCTCAGCATCTATTATACCTTCACATAGCAACTCATAAAGCATCCAGTCTATTTTGGTGTATGCCTTCTGGACATCAAATTTAGAAGCTAACTCATATGTGTCGGAGTCGTTTAGAATGTTCTGCATCTGCGTTAAATAATCAGTGTTGGTCATAATAACCACTCCTCCACCTTTGTCCGGTTTCATAACCCTATAGTCCTTTGTTAACAGAAAGTTCCTTTAAGCAAAATAATTCTGCAGATGTTATGTTGTTGTCACATGTTATCTGTCTATTGTCAAGAAGTCGCCTAATTTGTGTTGTACATAAACGTTCAAAAGCCAACACAGCAGGATGGTGTGGGGGTATAAATGTGCTACTTCTTCTAATTGTAAATAATTGAGCTTCACTGTCAACCCTGTGTTTAGTACTAAAAAATACTTTTAAATTCAGTTTTCTTGTAAAGAGCTTTAAATTAATAAGAATCTTACTGATGTCATATTTGAAATCAGGGACAAAAGAAAAACCTTTTTTCAATAAGCTAAGATGACTGTCTAAAATCTTCAAACTAGAAAAATTGTAAAATAAAAGGAGTTGTCACCTAAAATAGTAGGACCCTCCTTAGTAATGTTAGCCAAAGGAGAATTTAACATACTGGTGGGAGAATGCTGACATAAATCAGTAGATGAATCAAAACAAGATACAGGAGAATCAGTAGGTAAGAAAATACTGGGAGTGTTATCAGTGTTGTCGTTCATCTGTTGCGCCAGTTGTTGGTGTTGTGGAAGGTGGGGTTCAAGTTCAAGTTGTTCCTCCTCTGTCGCCCATCCCTCCAATTGTTCCCTGTGTACCGTCCTGGTCCCTGAGGTGGTCTCTGAACCTCCTGATCTCGTGGGTTGTCTCGGTTCATCAATCTGTCTGACCGTCTTAACGGAGTTGGTTTTCTAAAAAAACCTCTTCTTCCTCCTCTATCCCAAAATGTATCTCATTGGTTACCCCCTCCTCCTCAGTTAACATTGTGTTTCTCCTTATGTCCCCATTGTGTTGGACATCCCTAGTCGTATTGGGTAAGGGGTAAGCTTTTTTCTCTTTATATTCAGTAGTATCCCTTAATAGCTTCTTTTGTTTTCTTTCCATACTTGTTTTAACATATCTGTCAAGTTCAGTTGTAATTCTATCTAATCTACCTTTGTTACTTTCAAAAAGCAAGTCATTGGTAATACTCTGCTTGAGAATAAGTAGTTCATTTTTTAAAACACTTAATCTGTCGTTATTGTCTCTAATGATAATTCTCTTTAAGTCCATCCCAGTTCTATCAAAAAGTTCCAACATATTTTGTATGCCTCAGTGTTTGCCTCAATTCCCATAGGGATCCTATATACTCTCAGACCTTTGGGTACCTGGTTAAGTTCTAGTGAACGCTCTAAAAAAACATTTTCCATCTGAAACAATTTGTATTTTTTAGCTAGCTTTTCAAATTTAAATACCTGTGAGTTGAATGTCCCAAGATTTTCTGATCTAAAAGAGTTGCCTAATACAGGGGGTACCAAGAAGTTCTCTATGTCAAACATTGGTCCTGTAGGAATGTTCCAGTGCCTGGAGACATCCGGTGAAGCCTTGCAGTAACCACTAGTTACATGCACTCAAATTATCCTTGTATGTGCCATGCTACATGATATGATGCTGTGGAAACAGCTGCAGCAGGAACAGCACTGGGCAGGGCCACACAGCCCCTACCATTGCCAAGGCCTGCACAGGCATAGAGTGACTCAGAGGAGGAACAACCTGAGCCTGCCCCAGTAGGCAGAAGGAGGTGTGCCCAGTATGCTCTGGCCATGGCAAAGAGGCAACACATAGCACAAACACTGACACAGGAGGGACCCAGGGAATAACACCTCTCTCTGACTCTCACATACAGTAAAAGGGATGCCAAACATTACACTACCTGTGCTTAACCATGTGTAGGGAGTGTACTATGTGCAGCCGACATAGGCAGCCCTATACCACCACCCTCAATTCTGGGACACCCACAAGGTAAATGACTCACACATGCCAGTCGGGGGGGGTTCACATACCCAACAACAGTCACAGCCAGCAGGAAAGTTGTAGACAAACACAAACAAAGGCTGTGCTATGGCCTCTGAATGAGGTCTATGGGTAACCTCCCCCCAAGCCTACACAGACAGACTACAGCAGGTCAGGCAGTGGGATGTCAGTTCTAAAGGGTAGGGAATCAGAAACCTAATATGTAGGTAATTAAAAGCTAAGATCTGTAGTACACTGGTATGCCTCTAGTCAGCACGATAGGTAAGACTACAGAATGAAATGGAGTACCCCACATACCAGTACAGTCCTTGCAAATGTGTACAAGTGTCAGGTGATACCCCCCCATCCTATGTAGAAATGTAGTCACAGTCAGGTGTGCCCCCCCAGTCCTTTGTAGAAATGTAGAAATAGTCAAGTGTGCCCCCTATCCTATGTAGAAATGTAGTAACAGTCAGGTGTACCCCCCAATCCTGTGTAGAAATGTAGAAATGGTCAGGTGTTCCCCCCATCCTACGTAGAAATGTTGTCACAGTCAGGTGTGCCCCTCAATCCTGTGTAGAAATGTAGAAATAGTCAGGTGTGCCCCCCATCCTATGCAGAAGTATAGTAACAGTCAGCTGTACCCCCCAATCCTGAGTAGAAATGTAGAAATAGTCAGGTGTGTCCCCTCATCCTACGTAGAAGTATAGTAACAGTCAGGTGAGCCCACCCAATCCTGTGTAGAAATGTAGAAATAGTCAGGTGTGCCCCCATCCTATGCAGAAACGTAGTAACAGTCAATGTCAAATGATCGACGGATACCCTGCAGAGACAGTATGCTATCTGTAGGTGTACAACACAAAGGTCAACACTGCAGTACAAACTGCCTGGACTCGATCCACACATTCAATACAGATGGGCATACTGGGCATGCCCACAAACTTAGAGAAATGAAGGCAATGTCAGTCAACAACAACATACTGAAAGGTCATACTGGGCATGCTCATACACTTAAACACATGAAGGCCATGTCTGCAAACACCAGTGAACCAGACATATCTGGCAGCCACAGATGTTAGTGCAGACACTCCTCAGTATGCACCACTCATGCACTGCACACACAGTGGATAGGAATACAGGCATATATGTAAGGACAACACACTATAATAAGCCAAAGCTAGACGTACATAGATGTGTGGAAGAAGGTGACTGTGACAAGGAGCCATCCAGGCCTGAGCCAGCCAGCACACAGCCAAAGGTCCACAACCACACGAGGGTCAGATGTCACTCACTGCAGATACTAGCCACCAGTATCTGTCAGCATTACAGTGTATGTGGTGCATGTGCCAGCTGTGCAACATGACTGTACAAGGAAGTAGTCATCTAGCAGCTGTATACACGTACCTGTGAAATATGACCCAGGTTGTGCCTGCATGTGGTGTGTCAACCCCTAGATGAATGGGTTATGGCCCATGGACATATATTGCCCTCCTCATAACCCCACTATGACAAGCATGCTGAGGTCATCCACTGTGAAATACACCCCCAGCCTTGGCACGTGTGTGTCTGTCTCTGCAGAGAGCAATGCTTTTTAGGGCAGTCACACTCCCTACAATTGAAATGCTCTACTTTGGTAAAGCTGCTGATGTCATCCACCTAGAAATACACCTCTGGGAAGATTGTAGTCTAGTAATCTCCGTGGCATGTCCCATAACTGCTGTAGTGTGATAAACTAGTTAGGTAGGAGTTCTAACCCCAGCTTTGGCAGCTGTGTGTCTGTCTGACTCTGTCTGTGAAGAGAGCAATGTTTTAGAGTGGTCACACTCCCTACAATTGAAATGCTCTACTTTGGTAAGGCTGCTGATTTCATCCACCTAGAAATACACCTTCTGGAAAATTGTAGCCCTGTAATTTCCCTGGCATGTCCCATAACTGCATACTGCTTTAGTGTGATAAACCAGTAAGGTAGCAGTTCTAACCCCAGCCTTGGCAACTGTGTGTCTGTCTGTGTAGAGAGCAATGCTTTTTAGGGTGGTCACACTCCCTACAATTGAAATGCTCTACTTTGGTAAAGCTGCTGATGTCATCCACCTAGAAATACACCTCCGGGAAGGTTGTACCACACTTATTTCTATAGCGTGTGCCATAACTATGTAGTGTGATAAAATAGTTAAGCAGGAGGCCATAACTATGTAGTGTGATAAAATAGTTAGGTAGGAGTTCTAACCCCAGCCTTGGCAACTGTGTGTGTGTGTGTGTGTGTGTGTGTGTGTGTGTGTGTGTGTGTGTGTGTGTGTGTGTGTGTGTGTGTCAGTCTGTTCCTGTCTGTGTAGAAAGCAATGCTTTTTAGGGTAATCACACCCCTACAATTTAAATGCACTACTTTGGGAAGGCTTGTGATGTCATCCACCTAGAAATACACCTCTGGGAAAGGCTGTAGCCCAATAATTCCCACAGCATGTCCTATAACTGTGTACTGCTGTAGTATGATACATTAGTTAGGCAGGTGTTCTAATTCCAGACTTGGCAAGTGTGTGTTTATGTCTGTATGACCCTGTCTGTGTAGAGAGCACTGCTTTTTAGGGTAGTCACACTCCATACAATTCATATGATCTACTTTGGCAAGGCTGCTGAAGTCATCCACCTA
Source organism: Protopterus annectens (assembly GCF_019279795.1). Classification (NCBI taxonomy): domain Eukaryota; kingdom Metazoa; phylum Chordata; order Ceratodontiformes; family Protopteridae; genus Protopterus; species Protopterus annectens. Next base: position 198,255,509 of record NC_056726.1, read on the forward strand.
GAAATACACCTCTGGGAAGACTGTGGCTCAGTGATCTCCGTAGCACGTGCCATAACTGCGTACTGCTGTAGTGTGATATAGACCTCTGTTAGATGTTCTATGCCCACATATGTCAGTTGTGGATGTTTTGTGTGTGTTTCTATGTTTGTGTAGGGAGCAATGCATTTTAGGCTAATCACACTCGGTACATTTCAAATGCCCTACTTTGGCAATCCTGCTGATGTCATTCATTGTGAAATACACCGTTGGGTTAGGAGTTCTCCAGTAATCCCCATGGTGTGTCCCATAACAGCTCCATGCTGTAGTGTAATATAGACCTCTGGTAGGGGTTCTATAACCACACATGTTGGTTGTGGATGGTTTGTGTGTGCGCAACTGTCTGTGTAGGGAGCAATGCATTTTAGCCTAGCAACACTCACTACAATTCGAATGTCCTACTTTAGCAATCCTGCTGATGTCATCCAATGTGATATACACCTTTGGTGAAAGAGCACTCCAGTAATCTCCATGGCGTGTACTATAACTGCATAGTGCTGTAGTAGTTAGGTAGGGGGTCTACAACCAGGCATGACAGGTGTGTGTGCTTGTAACTTGTATCCTGTGTGGAGGTAGGTGTGAGTGTGTGACTCCTGGGCCCAATGTGGTGCGGGTTTTGCAAATGTCTTATATGGTGGCCCTAGTATATATCACAATGTCCACTGTGCAGGGATAACAGATGTGAAATAGCCGAGAGGCTGGGGTGCAAATTCATACACATACATGTGACATCAAGGCCAGGCAATCACAGTTAGCAACCCCAGTATTACCCAGAGCATACTCTCAACCCATGTCTCACACACACACACACACACACACACACACACACACACACACACACACACACACACACACACACACACACACACACACACATACGCCGAGGCAACAGCCAATATATGTGTAGTACACTGCATATTGGCCACTGATAGTAACTATGGAGTGATTGCAGTAGCCTACAGAGGGCATGGCACCCTGTCCATCTGTCCAATAGTCACATACATGCAGACAGAGCGCTTTCCCCATGATCCCCACTGGACACCTGCAACACCTGTGGTGCCATCACATGTGACCCACAAAGGACAAACCATGCCTGAAAACATGCCCTGTATAGGCAGATGCCACTAACACCATGGAATGGCATTAGCATGCTATCAATGTAGGTGCAGGGTTAACCTGCTGTCCATTACCAGTTCCTGCCACAGATGGCCAAGACTGACACATCTGATGATAATCTGTGTACATAACATGGGCCCGTCACCCCAGGTACAGTTCCACATGTCACTGTACATGCATGTAGGAGGTGTGCACATCCCAGACACCATCCATGTCATGGACTAAGGAACACGTACATGGCAAGCAATGCACAGCATTGGCCACATGTAATAGTCACCCAGGTGACTGGATGGTGGATACAATACCCACCTGTGTGGGAAAATGCAGAAACCACAGCCCTGAGCCAAAATGCAGAACATTGCCATGTGGCCTGATGCCAAGGTATACCCATAACCTAGCCTTTTATAGCCATCTGTCACAGTCAACCACCACATACCTGTGCAGAAATGCACCCATGCATGTCAGTACTGGCACAGTGTGTGTTTGTGTGTGTTGTATGATGCGTATGATCACATTCACACTCAATACGACCCCCAGTGTCATACTGAAGCATGCTGTCTGATATCAGATACCTCTCCATACCCTTTGCCCATATAACATCCGTATGACTCATGTGGTGCATGTGATACCTGCACAGTAATGTGTTGTGGCAATCTCACTAGTGATAAGCTGTATCCCTGGTCCTGCCAAGTGTGTCAATGTGTGTGCATCTCTGTGAGAGTGTGGCTGTATTGACGCTGACATCTGTTCATGCAGACAGGCATGTGTACTTCACCTACTGTATAGCTACCATATCCCTGTTGCAGATGTCACTCACCATCACATATATGTTCTGAGGACTCCACAGCAGGTAACCTATGTGGCATATCCAATAACTGCATAGGACTGTGATAGCACTACATAGTCATCAGGGGTTTGATACCCTGTGCTGGTAGGTGTGTGATGCAAGCATGCTTAAGTTTTACTCTCCCACCTCCCCTGACTTGTCTTTGCCTCTGTCTGTCTCTCTCACTCCCTCACTGGTGGATGTGGAGACCTACACCTGCTTTGCTAAGGTAGCAGGATGTGCATTTTAAGTGATGCTCATGATCAGCTGATGGCTTCTGCACAAATTGCAGCCCTCCCCTATATGATTGCATGTGGAACAGCTGTGGTAACATTCCCATAGCCAATTGCATGGAAACACACTCCAGTATCTAGGAACACCATGTTGTTCTTGGGTGTTTCCATTCACTGTGAGCAGGAACTCGATCTGTTGTTTGGTAAACAGCATCTCAGATGGATTGAGGATTTACTTCTGACAACATATACTGTGGAAACAGTCCAACACATAGGAGCAGGATGTGCCTGACCTGACTACAGACTGTAAGTGCTACTATACTGCATTCGGAGTAATGTTGGTTTAACAGGGTGTGTGCAGATATCGCTGTCCTACATGTATCAATACCTGTCCTGTCAGTTCTATGTTTATGAGGACTCCCCATCTGTAGGGCCATCTACAGACTGGGCAGTGTGTGATGCCTTTGGTTTCATGTGTTACCCACAGAGCATGTATCTGTGAACTGCAAAAGGTAGTGTGAGGATTGCAGTCTGTAGATGGTGAAAGCCGTGACACTTACTGACTTCATATCCCTCATAGGACATATGTTGCTACAAACCCTGTTACAACAGTAAATTTACGATGTTATCACAGCAACATGTCAATATTGGCCATGTGTATGTGTTTCCAGCCACAACTCTGTCAACCTTTGTACATATGTCATGCATTAAGAGGGGCATATGTGCTGTACACCATAATTAGTGTCATCATATCTGATAACAAGCCATTGAGATATCAGATTGCTACACATGTCATGTACAGTAGGGGTTATATTTGATGACATAACCTGGACATTCTGTGGTTGTTTGTACAGTACTGAGGTCTGTGTACTTATGGTGAATGTTGACAGTGTGTGTGTTTTGTCAATATATACCTTGGTCTGTGTACAGACTGTGGGAGATGTCATCGTTCTAGGTCCCATCCTATCTGATGTTACATGCTGCTCCACAGTATGTTACCATATTGGCTTACATGTTTGTAGGGCCATACACACACATGTCCCATACCACAGACAGGCATCAGACCACACTGTGTAGTAGCCCAGTATATGTAGGGTTAGTGTGTGAGTGGCACATATGAGGATGGTGTTGAACGGATAGTCCATATACTGTAATATTATGCTAGCTTACCATATGTGGCTGTGGCTGTGTTCACACTGGTTGTGGTTATGCACTTCCACACAGGTGTATCTTACCTTGTGCTGTGACATGCCTGTAGAGCCTGCTATATATGCAGGTACATGTGCATTCCTCCACAAGAGATGTAGGCCAGTGTTGAGCTAGTCTGCCTGTAGCCTGCACAGTGCTTTGTTACATGCCAAGCAGCTTAGTGTACTTACCTAGTGATATGTCATGTGCAGATACTTGCCAGATGTACTGCTGCCGGGCCTCCCTTAACAGTCATGTATATCAGACGGATTAGTGGGATGCTGTAAAGATGTATTTCAATATCTAGTGGGTAGTATGTGGCCATGGCACCTCTGTAACAACAGTTATTATGTGTCAGGACAGACAGGGGTGTGTGAATGCATAACCTATGGGGGCGAATGTATACCAGTCATTATGTGTTATACCCATCTACTTGACTGTTAACATCCATATTGTGAGGCTTGGTCCACATGTTCTACACTAAGGGGTTCTGTGTATACCTCTAGACTGTACAGCATGTGTCAGAATGTCCACATCTATTGGCCAATATCTCTGCTGTAGTCCACAGGAGCATTACGTGCTTGCAGCAGTACTGTACTATGATGTCCTTAGGGTGTCTGCCAGTAGCCAATGGCACACAATGAAAATCAGATGTGACCTCCCACACACACCATGCCTGTGAAGACAATCCCTATTACAGTAGCAATAGTCTACTAATATACCTGCTATACATACCTGACATCCCCTTGCACTATGGAGTTGGGACTATAGGGGCTGAGGTAGAGCTACACCCTATGTTCAGGACATATGGTGAATATATATCTACATATGATTATCCAAATATCTATATAGATAATTATACATGCACATATCGGCATATCTAGATGGGTGTGTATATGTACATAGATATGCATATACACACCCAGATATATACATATACAGAGCATTATATGTCTATACATATACAGATAGTGATACATATGCACATATATGCATACCATGCTGGCATTCCTGCCAGCAGTCCACTGCTGTTGTATCCCCACACATATGGTGGGGCTGGGGCAATATATGTGTGGGCTTCACCTAAACAATACATGTGTACCCATATGCACTCCAGAGGCCAGTGCATGTAACAGTGGTATATGGCCCTATATTGTTGAGTCTAGGTGGGATGTACCATACATAACCTATGCTGTTACAAAATGTGGGGCTATCAGGGGTAAGCTGCCTTCAGGTATCTGGATATACAGTACCATACATTTCACCTGTCTTGACATTACTTACATAAAGTGGGTTACTGCAGGCCTACTGCCTCCTGCCATACAGACTGTTTTGTTTGCCAGTGTGCCTGTGATGGTGTCAGTTATGCCTTGTTATGTAACAGTTACATTCCATTTGGCCAACTGAAATCTGTACCACCTAGTGATTGTGTACAGAGTGTAGATAGAGGCTGCTGGACTATACACCTGCATCATTTACTGCTGATTGTGTGGTATCCTGTGGACAGTCTGTCTTTACTATTGTACAATTTGAACGGCTTTGCCTGGACAGCAACAGTTGTGGACCTTTCCAGACTACTGTATTAGTATAACTGTATTTACAGTTGCATTACTCTGTTTATATGGATGTCAGTGTCTGTACAGCTATATGACATGGCATATACATCTGTACTAGTACACAAATAAAGGTATTCCATTTCTGCAAACCTGTGTGTGGTGTTTTATCCTATGACCTCTCTGTGGGTATATGTTGCAGGCAAGGAATGTCATTTGTATGGGTGGTTCATCCAGTGTCCACTTCTTAGGGTGTTAACTGTAGGCATAGTGGCTGTTCCATATTGTGTGCACCTACTACATGAGTATCTTACTGCACATATATCTGTGTGTGTATGTGTAGTCATATGTATGTCTATATATATATATATATATATATATATATATATATATATATATATATATATATATATATATATATATATATATATATATATATATATATATATATATATGTGTGTGTGTGTGTGTGTGTGTGTGTGTGTGTGTGTGTGTGTACCTCACAAGACATCTACAACAACTGGAGAGGCCACAGAAATACCTCAAAAAGAGGATTATTGGCCTCAAACAGATACCCTATGCAGACCGTCTAAAAAAAAAACTCCAGCTTTACTCCATCGCATATCATCTACTCAGAGGAAATATCTGCCTAACATACAAAGCTGTGTCAAACCCAGAGCTGTTAGACATGCTCCACTTAAATAAATCCCTATCCCTCCGAACTACATGCTGTAGGGACTTAAACCTTGTCAACACAATAAACAGAACATGCTGGAGGGATAGATTCCTGTCCCAGAGACTTTCCATACTCTGGAACAGACTACCTATCTATGTCAAACAGAGCTCCTCATTAGCACTCTTCAAGAAAAATCGTGATGAACGGATGGGAAATAGGAATTCATTTTGGGGATCACTTCTGTGGCTCTGCTCGACAGGGGCACAGGAAAATAATTTTCTTGGGTGGAGAAAGCCAGGGTACCTTTTTGGCTAGGCTTATATAGGCCCTAGAGCCAATAGCCAAGTACTTACCTATGAACTTATATATATATATATATATATATATATATATATATATATATATATATATATATATATAAATGTGTGTGTGTGTGTGTGTGTGTGTGTGTGTGTGTGTGTGTGTGTGTGTGTGTGTGTGTGTGTGTTTATGTGTGTGTGTGTGTGTCTGTATCTGCATATATGTGTCTGTGTATATGTATCCTGGGGATGTTGATAGCTTCCGCATTTTTCATTTACTATGGGAGCCAGACTGTACAGCATGATATGTTACCAATACCAGCCTGACATCATACAGGTGGGATGTAGTACTGTTAACATCTTGTGCCCATGTCATGTCAAGTCCTGGTTATGGGATCTGAAACACTTGGTGGTGTATTGCAGGGTGGACATGTTTGGCTGTGGGGGTATGCCTATTCGTACAAGACGTATGTTGTTTGGGGCCTCTCAACCCCATTAACACTGCATGTGGACATATATGTTTTAAGTAATCTACCATTACTATCTATGGATGTATGGCCATATATACCTCTCTCTCTCTCTCTATATATATATATATTTACATATATATAACTATGTCCATATATACCTACATAGATATATATCTGCATACATATATATAACTTGCTGTGTATATGTAGACATATAGGTGTAGACATATATATGTGTCGATGTAGACATTTGCATGTATATATGTTCATATATATTTCTATATATGTATATATTTCTAAATATATATATATATATATATATATATATATATATATATATAGACATATGTAGATATGTTGCATCTGTTTAGATATTGCTATATTTACACACACACACACACACACACACACACACACACACACACACACACATACATCTAAATGTTGATATACATTCTCTGTACTGTTGCATGACTGAGCTGGATGATATGTTTCTGAAAACATCAGGTTTTTGTATATTTGGCACAGCGTAGTGGTAAATCCCTTTGTTTATGGTGTGCAGGGTCCTGGGTTCGTGCCTTGCAGAGGTTGTTTTTTTGTTGCTGGGCAGAACACAGGCCGTTGGATACAGAGTGATTAAGGCACTTTAAAGCAGTTGTAAGTGGGTTTGCGCCTGTTTGCATAAAAGTAAGCACTACTAACTTCTGGTTACAGTTTCTTATACTCAGTTAGCTTCTAAATTGCTTAACCTGTGTAGGCATTGCTTACTCCCGTGCAAACAGGCATAAAACGTGCTTACTGCTACTGAAAAGTGCTTACTCCCACTTACCCCTTTGCTAATTTCTTTAAAAGAAAAGAAAAAAAGGGTTGATAGAAAAGTGGTGAAAAAGGGGCACAAAGTGGGAAAGACAGTATGGAAAATAGCTAGGGATGTGCAGGAAGTGTGTAGGGAAGGTCCATATCTGCCCATTTCTTCTACAGCAGCAGCTGTGCATATACACTAAATTTGGAGGTAGATTTGGACACTCAAACCACTGGGAAAAGGGTGAGGACAACAATAATAAGTTGTGTTGCCATTTAGACCGGATTACATGTGTCCAGTGGACAGGTGTGCAAAATGGACAGCTATGTATGGGGCAAGATTTTTTTGTGGGAACAGATTGCCCTTTTTTTCAGGTGAGAGTAGGGTGTTGACGAGGGGTAGTAGGTATATTTGGGGAGGTAGATTGGGTAGGTTAACATACAAGACACACAAGATGCATACAGGTGCAGTATATGACACATGTGGGGGGTAAACACCTTGATGGGGAGGGGTGTTTGGATAGCTGAAGCCCACAAGCCCCCTAGTGGTAACAGTGGGACTGAGGTCCCCACCCATGGGCAGTCACCACTGCACCTTCACAGCCCCGAAGGTGGCTGTGCTGGGGGCTGAGCCACAGAGCCAGGCTGACTCTTTAATCATGACACGTGGCCCTCGAGCTGGCATAGAAGATCATTGAACTGCTCATTGATCGCTCTACATACCATGACCCCCGACCTGCCGATGGTTGCAGGTGTCTGCCGCGCCCATTCCAGGGGTGTGAACCCCATTCCCTGAGGTGGTTCCACCTGATGGTGGTGCAATACCAATGGACAGGGAGGTCCACGGTTGGGCCCAAACATGCTGGTGCACGGTGCCATGGCCAGCTGAGGTTGGACAGGTGGGTCTGCTGGGACCGGCCTTCCCAAGCATTCTATAGTGTTTAGAGTTCATCATCATATGTGGGTTATAATAGTCCACACATTCTAGGGTTAGGTATAACAGCATGCATAGATATTCCCATTAACCCAGACACCAGATACAGAACAGTTGCATAGCAAACAACACGTATGCATATATGGGACCACAGTGGTAATAAGAACAGCATGCAGGTACATTGATGGCACCATGCAAACAATGTTGGAATAATTCAATATGACACATGCATGGCAACCATTAAAATATTTATCAAACAACTGGACATTATAAGAGTCATTACATACCAGTTGGGGTGGGTATGTTGATTATTGTTGGAGAAAAGGTGGGGGGAGAAAGATGTCAATTAACAAGTAGTATATTCCTGTAGTACACATTACTTTCCTAGTCAGTGATGTCATCTATACCTTACAAGTCTTACTACATTAGCCTATAGCCTTATTTTGGACAGTGATATGGCTGTCATCATCATTACACATTAACCAGTTTTATCTGCAGTATACACACCTCTTACCTGGTATACCTGTGGAGGGAATGTTTGTTAACACTGACTAACTGTTTGTACACATATGCCCAGATTTCAGGTTGATGTTTTGCACTATGCTATCCGACTCTTTCTGCACAGACTCTGGCTATGTGTTGACCACATGCTGGTGTGCCTGAACATATCTAGAATATTGCCCTCTTCCACCTTAGTGACTTGACACACACATTTACATGGTTTCCTACACAGTTATATTATGTAGCACAGTGTGTTTGACAGTGACCAGTGATACTTTATTATTTGGAGAAACTGCAGCATTCACAATCCCCTGCAGTAGCAGGGTGGACAGTACCAGTACAGGTTATATTGGTCTGTATTTCTCAGCACAGTGTTTGTATCCAATGTACCTGTGGGAGCAATGTTTGTTAGCACTACCTGACTGTTGCCACACAAAGTTCCAGATTACACATTAGTATTCTGCACATACATCTCACTCTGTTACTGTACACACTCTAGTCACAGCTTGACTACATGGGAGTGTAGCTAGGACATACTAACAGTTTTGCTACAGTAACAGGTGTGTTCTCATGATGGTTGACAATCACTTGTATTCCCTTTTTGCTGGCTACACATCTGGGATCATCCCACATACTTACTAGGGGGACAGGGAGACAGGCAGCAGATATGGGCACATATACTGGACATTCTGGCCTCATGTGTACAGTTGAGGGGTATGAATCTGTATGCAGTCTAATTCCACTCCCAGGATTCAGATCATGGCTGTGTCTGCTACAACTTAAACACTGTCCATCACAATTGTGTCTGCTGTATTGATATTGCTGTATATCTCCAATCTGCTTTCTGTCTTATTAATCCCCTGTGCTTATGCATTCTGACCTTGTATAACAACACTCTTATACAGATTTCCTAGACTGTTATATTTTGTAGGACTTTGTGGGCGACAGTGATGTGTAATACCTCATTATTCAGAGCAACTGCATATCATTCTTGTATTTCTGGGCACAGTGTTGGTATCTGATAGACCTGTGGGAGGAATGTTTATTAGCATTACCTGAATGTTCCCACATACAGTACCAGATTCCACATTACTATTATGCACATACATCTCACACTGTTACTGTGCACACTCTGACCACAGATTAACAAGTTGTGGTGTAAATGGGACATACGTGGCTTCTTAGTCACATAAGGTATTGGGGAGTTGCTAGTGTGCCAGGTTTGTTGCCATAGATGCGTGTCAATCAGTTGTATTTCCTGTTTGCTGCCTATACGTCTGGGATCATCCAACTGATTTCCCAGGGGGACAGGTTGATAGGCAATAGATATAGGCCACTTTAATAGACATTCTGGACATATCTGTACAGTTGTGGGGTATGAATCTGTATGCAGACTACTACCACTGGCAGGATTCAAACCGTGGCTGTGTGTCCTAAAAAAAACAACAGTTCACATCTCAGTTGCATGTGTTATTCATTTTTTGTCATTTTTATTTTCACTGTTTACTGTCTATGTGTCTCTCTCAGTTGTACGAAATGGCCATTGGGGATTACACCTGTCATATACAGACATTCCTACACATTCAATATATGGTGCATGGTGTGGGTAACCGTGCTTATTATAACAGTACTATTACATGATTGCAAATCTACATTACCATATGATACCAGAATATACACATGCAGTCCAGCAGTTAGACCTGTTTTGTCAGGATATTACACTTTTATTGCCATACAAACAATATGAGACTCTTTCCACCATATTCTCTACTGTATGCAGTACTTGCCTTGAGCAATACAGGTTTATACTGGCAATTAATTTACTACTACTTTTATTTTTATTAACTATGACAGTAAAAGCATGAGTATTACTGACCTGTCTCGTGTCGCAACCGCTCCAGGCAGCTGATGTGGGCCTCCTAGTTCGTGGCCCGCTCCGTTGCAGCTGTGGGGGACATAAGAGAAATATTTAGCTATACCTATCCATGAGATACCTGAGCTGGCACTTATTACACACATACTGGGGTGATACTTACACATGGCTGGGACATCCCCTGATGCTCTAGCCTCTTGGAGCCACTCCTCCAAGAGATCCTGCTTCCACCGCTTCAGGTCGGCATAGTGGTACCTGACCTGCTCACCAGTTTGGGGTATGCCAGTGACACTGGTGAGGTCACAAGCGAGATGGTCCCAGGCCTCCACCTTATATTGGGAGCCGGGTACAGGCCCTGCAGCAGTCTTTAACTAGGAGTCCTGCCATGACCTTGTACTCCTGGATGCACCAGCGCTGCACCCAGAAGTGCACTCCTTCTCCACTTACTGCCATAGTGCCTGCAAGGGGAAGCTACAACCAGTTATGAGATGTATTCCCACCTCTTGGATTTAAGAAGGGCCAATTTCCCACACTTTTCCATGTCTGGCCAGATTTGAAAACACTAAGCTATGGGCAATCTTGCTTACCTAAGGTTGGCATTGATTAAAGGGGTATACTACTGGGCACAAAGAGTTAGCTGGTCTACACATTGCTCACACCTCCTAAGCTGATCTGTGCAATGCTTAGCATTGCTTATATTAGACCTTCATTATAATGCCTTTTTGGCATTGTGTTATATTCATTACACCTTATATGTATGCCTGGTATCCCTGATTGATGTGTACGTATACTCTGTGGGGTCCTTGTGTTTTATTGGGGACTTCGACACTCTATTACAATTATACCTCACTTCTGGGCTTACTGATGTACTCCAGTTCACATATGTATGTTATGTGGTGGGTTATGGCACATGTGAACATATACTGATGCCTTTCACAGGTTCAGTTTGGTTATACTATGGTGAGGACATGTTTACTACTACCTCATTCTTCTGTACTTCTGTGATGGCTTGGTGTATAACTACTAGGCCTATGGTGTATAGGATCCTGGGTTCTAGACCTGCATAGCTGTTTATTTTGTTGATGGGCAGAACAAGGGCCATTGGTTACAGAGTGATTAAGGCACTTTGAGCAGTTGTAAGCGGGTTTGTGTGATGGTAAGCACTGCTAACCTGCCATTACATCTGCTTACAGACAGTTAGCTTTAGAATTGCTTAGCCAGTGTAGGCATTGCTTACCCCCACACAAACGGACTTAAATCCACTTACTACTGCTTAAATATGCTTACTACTGCTTATTTGTGCTTAAACCTGCTTACTAGTGCCTTACTCATTATGACACTGACACTTTACATATGCATTTATTGCAGTACTCCAGTTCATAAATTTATGTTATTTAGTGGGTTTTGCAACAAAAATATTGGTCATAACGTACTTTGCCATGTAAAATGGAATGTTCTACAGTGGGACTCGAACCGGGAATGCCTGCTAGTAAGACAAAGGTTCTGCCCACTACACTATTGCTATGCTGCTTCACTTGCATGTATCTTCCTTGTTATCCTCTTCAGCCTTTTAAGCTGCTTTAACCATAGCTAAGTGATGGGCACACCAGCTAGCTGTAATTGGATTTAAAAAAAAAGGTTTCTTCATTTTATTTCTACATTCTGTTGCTGTTATACACAAGGGGGACTGTTGGTGGGGATATGCTGTCATCTGTGAGTGGTCTCGCTCATTGCATACCCCTTTCTGCTGTTCTACATTACGGGGGCATGTTTATTCTGAGAGCTCTGCTCTCAGACACACCCCCTGCATCCTTACACGCTCTGTGTAAGCCTAGGAGCTCGGGAAGTGCATCTCATTAATATGCATGGTGTGCTGCCATCCTGCTCCAAAATGGTTGCTTCCATGCAGGACTAAGCTAGTCCTGCATGGAAGATTAGTAAATCCGGGGGCATGTGTAAGATTTGAAGAAAAGTGCCACTAGAGTTAGTATAAATTGTGGTGCTGCTGAGAGATATTCCTCTACCATGACCATGGTGAGATTTTTTTTACATAGCAATTCTGGAGCAGTGTTCTATGTTAAGTATCTACATTTCCTTAGTGATAGTCTGTGGTGCTGCAAGGAGAAGGTGGGTTTTTAAATGTTCATAACATATAATTTGCAAAATTAATATATAGAACAGACATAGAAAATAAATATTGTATTTTTTCTTTTTTCTTTCTTTTCTTTTCTTTATTTTCACAAACTGCCATTATAGGAAATGTGAGATTGTTTTCTGATTTTTTTGTGCATTGTGAATAACTTCATATTTATTCTGCCACATCCTGATACTCTTATTTAGTAATTTCCTTACAAGTTAAGACTTGCTTATTTTGCTTTAATATCTGATACCCAATGGATATTGTTCTTCAGGTTGGTAATGTGAATACCTATTATCTATGAACATGATATAACACCTGTTACACCATTCATGAGTGGTACAGTATAGAAGAGGATACAGCAGGGAAGAGAAAGTACAACTGTGTAAGTTGAACGTACCATAACAGTATATGTTTGAATGGTCAGTGTTGAAGTAATCTTAGCTATATGGGTTATATCCTGCCAAGGATATAGCAGCCAGCCAGCTTCCAAAGTTTCAAGGCACATTCCATGTGCCCAAACTGTCAAGCATCTCTAGCTGAGCTGACTAGTATGAGAGGAAAGCCCTTCAGAGCTTTCCTGTCTGCAAACAGAGGGTGGCTGATCCCTGAAACAACAATGCCAGGAGCAACAAAAAATAAATGTCTGTACCCTGAAATAATAAACACACCAAAACAGGAGGGAGGGAGTGGCTACTGCAACAGTGATCATTTGAACATCTATTATTATGGTAAATTCAAGTTACACAACTGTACTATGTTCATTATATTGATCACTGCTACAGCAACCTTAGCTGCATGGGTAGATTACCATAGCTAATTACATTTTGGAGGTAGAAGAAGAAAATTCCAGGAGTCCCTGGTGAATGGTCTTATCAAAGCCTGATCTCAACCTTGAGAAGGAATCAAATGTATAGTGCTTTGTAAAAGTATATACAGAGGACCAAGTAGCAGCTTTTGGAATATTTCTAGAATCCAACTGTTCCAAAAAGCCATTGATGAAGCCAAGGCCCTCGTAGAGTAGGCCTTGACCCTGCCTGGAATAGCTTTGTTATGGTGAGTATAACAAAAGGTAATAGCCTTTGAGAACCAATTAGAAATAGTCTGGGCTGTCCCTTCTTCTAACCATCACAGGAAATGAATAATTGATGCAAAGATCTGAAAAATTTAGTTATGTCATGATAGTACCCGAGTTGTCTGTGCATATGCAGAGTATGCAGTATCCTTTCTCCCTCATTTTTAGGTTCAGGAAAGAAAATGGAGAATTGGATAGTTTAGCTTAAAGTAAACTGAGATATCACTTTAGGCATAAAAAAATTAGTTCTCAAAGAAACCCCATCCCTATGGAAAATTAGATAGAGTTGATTCACAATAAGATCTTGCAAATCAGATACCCTTCTTGCAGAGGTCAGACCAATAATGATTGCTGTTTACCATGTTAAGAACCTCAAATCAGTAAGATTAGCTGGTTCAAATGGAGCAAGTGTTAGCTTTTCTAGCACAAAATTAAAGGAGGGGGCCACTGGATTTCTTGGATGCCTCTAATGCAAACCCCTTTTCAGGAACATTTTGATACGAGACTGCATTGAAAGAGGAGGATTCATGGGCAGACATGCTGAAATGGCTGTCAAATGAACCTTGATATTGGAATAAGAAAGGCCATAGAATAGTTACTCACACAAATCGAAACAGGTGCTTAAAATGAATTAAAACCCTACCAACCAGGCAGTCAAGTGAACATCCCCGATCTTGTGTGAGTAGATTCAGTCTATGAAGAAGCTTATAGTAATTGCCCCTGGATATTTCCGGAAAAAAAAAAAATAGAGAACCAGTTACAGTTGCCTGGACTAGAAGGGTGTTGCCACAATGATCTTGTGGGATTCCTCCTGAATCTTCAGACATTCCTGGATATTAGTGGAAAGGGTGAAAAAGCATATAGGAACATTCCTGTCCAAAGAAAATAAAAGGCATCTGTCTTGCAGGACTTCTTGCATGGAGTCCTGTAATAAAATTTTGACAGTTGATTGTTCAGATAACAGGCAAAGAGATTTACTTAAGGGACTCCCACAGATGGATTAAGTCTTGGAAGGGAATGGGCTTGGCAGAATCAGCAAGGAAAGAAAACCCTGTTGAGCTTGACTCTAGTTTGGTACTGTGAAGAAGCATGAGAGGTGTAGAATAAGTGGAAGGCCTCAGCCACGGTGAAATACCACTACTCATAGTTTTTCACTTACCTAGTGAGGGGGAGGCACACTGGGCTCTTGCTTCTGGCTCCAAGCACCCAGACATCCGGGCGTGACTGCTCAGAGGACAGTGTCAGGTGGGGAACTTGACTGGAGGAGGTACAACTGTCAAAAAGTAATGCAGGTGTCCTATGCCGAACTCAGGGAGAACAGAAACCTCCTATGGAGCAGAAGAGCAAAATCTTGCCTGATCTTGATTTTCACTTTGAATACAGTCTGAGAAAGTGTGGCCTCACAATCTTTATCTTTTTGGGTTTTAAGCAGGAAGTGTCAGAAAAGTTACCACAGGGTAACTGTCTGCCAAGCGTTCATAGTGACATTGCTTTTTGACCCTTCAATGTCAGGTCTTCCTATCATGGTGAAGCAGAATTCACCAAGCGTTGGATTGTTCAGCCACTAATAAGATATGGGAGCTGGTTTAGACTGTCATGAGACAGGTTAGTTTTATCCTACTAATGATGTCTTGCTGTGATAGTAATCCTGCTCACTGCAAGAGGAATTGCAGGTACAGACATTTGGTGTATAATCTAGTTTCCATTTGTGAGGGTCTGCCCTGCTCCTACTCAGTCTGTCTGCCACACAAATTTTTGTCTGAAAGAATGTAGGATGCTTTTAGAGTAAGATTGTGCCTTGAAGCTATATCTGAATCTAGCATGGCTAGTCTGCAAAGGGAGTGTGACCTAATTCCTTCTTGCTTGTTGATGTACCACATGACTGTGGTGTTGTCTATAACCACATGAAGAGGTCCCGAGGACCAAAGATGGTTCAGAAAGTTGAGTGCCTTGAATGCAAGCATCTCCTTGATATTTATGTGCTTGCATCTGTCCTTAGTGTCTCACACCTCCTGCACTTTTAGCTCTCCTGAGACTGCTCCCCAAGCACTGCCCAAAGTGTCTATGGTGACTGATTGCTTTGGAGTTGGGAGGGAGAAGGGGAGATGTTGATTTAAGGATACCTGTTGTCTCCACTAGAAGATTTCTCAACTAGCATCCACCAGCACTGTGATTTGAAAATATAAAGGGTGTTGTTCCTAGTCCCAATCGATTTCTGATGCCACTGTATCTTTCTCATGTAGAGGCTTGGCAGGGGTATCATGACAATCATAAATGCCATGACACCCAAATTCCGGAGGTATTCCCTCACAGTGACCAAAGTCTTACTGGCAAACCTGAGAAATAGATCTACAAAAGCTCTATTTTTCTTGTGGAAGAAAAGGTCTTTGAACTGAGATGCCTAATTGAAATTCTAGGAACACAATCCTGTGTGTTTTCTTGGAATTCCAGCTTGTGTAAGAGATCTCTCTTGACACTTTGAAAAAGACGCTGCAAAGACAAACAAGCCATCTATTTGTGGAAAAATGCAGGAAACCTGTAGCCTGCAATGAGTTATAATGGAGCTAGACAGTTTATGAACACCCTTAGTGAAGCAGATAGTTCAAAGGGCAAGGCAGAGAAGTGATAATGTGATCCAGATACACAAAACATTAAGAAATCTCTGAAGTGTGGATGAATACGGATGTGATGCTAAGCATCTTTTAAGTCTATTCTTACCAGGAAAACTGAAAGAAGAAGAGGAAGTAACAGGTTGTGAAGTGACATCATTTTGATTTTGGGGACTATCACAAACAGGTTTAGGAAAGAAGGATACAGAAGTGGCCTCCAAACATTTTCTTTCCTTGGCACTAAAAACATCATTGAATGAAAACCCTTCCCCACCTGGCAGGAGGGAATGGTTCTACCACTCCTTAGGACAGCATGTGATGGAGAACAGGTGAAAACAAAATAGTCTGATCTACAGGATAAGAAATGACCAACTAAAAAGGTGAGACTTCCTCCCACTGCCTTCTGTAACCTCGATGAATGATTTTCAGAACCCATTTATCTGAAACAATCTGTTGCCAAAGATAAAATGGTGATTCTGATTTTCTAGAAGAACAAAAGGGCCAGGTTTGGAAGGAGTCACAAGGTATCTTGTATAGTTATTCAGACTTGTTGGAATGCACTTTGTTGTGGGAGGTTCAATACTTGAAACCACCATGCTATTTCTTAAGTATCTATTTACCTAAGTTTTGTTGAGACTGTTCTGTTTTTTTTTTTTTTTTTTTTTTGGCCAAACTTGGATGAGGAGATAGACTATCCCTTAGATGATTTGGAAAAAGAGGTCTGAAAATTGAAAGATTCCCTGGATTAACTTGCACCATTTATCATGCGTTTTGATCACCTCTGCAGCAGAGGGGGAACACTAAATCTGTATGCAAAGGAGAGTTTATCACATCATTTTAACATCAACAGTAAAGTTCTGAGAATGCAGTCATGTAAACCCCCTTAAAACAGCACCAGTGGCCATAACCCTAGAAGAAGATTCAACAGTCATACACACTTTGCAAACAATGAGTAATAACCTATACAATAGGAGAAATTAAGTTATTTAAAGCAGATTTTTCTCAGAAGAAGTTACAAATAAAACATTCCTCATACAGTCACAATTCGCCAGAACAAACTTTTTTCGCATCCTTATCAGAAAGAGCAGGACTGGAATTAATTAAGTGCTTACCAGCAGTGGGATCAACTAAAGCTAAGTGAGGCTTGGGAATAGTGTATAAAAACTTAAAAGACTGTGGAAATGTATACATCCTATTTGTCTTTTTAGTGGCAGCCAGCTGACAATCAGGAAAATTGCAGGCAGTAATACACATATCCTCTAAGACAGTGAGAACAGGAAGAATGTGTGTGAGTTGTGTAAAATCCTTCTGTAAGAACTTAAAGTGTTTTCTGAGGGACTGAGAAACTTCAGTGTTCCTCCACTGAAAACAATGTCAGATTCTAGCAATGATCTTAGAGGAAAAGAAGCCCACATAGGGAAAATCATACAGTGAGGTCTCCTCTGAGTCTGAATCTAAAATCTGAGGAAAAAATGTATCCATCCCTGCAAATCATGTTCTGGTCAGAATCTTTTTTTTTCTCAATTTTTTTTTTATTTTTCAAATACATTTGAATGAATTCCATAGTATTTACACATAATATCTTAAATAACTATGTGCACTATTTACATTAGCTTGACACTATAACAGATCTTAATGTATACAGTTACTTTATAAGTATGTCCAATCCATTATCAGAGTGTCTGATTAATTATTGTATAGTGTCAATCAACGATAAGACTTTTCCCAAGGGTTGTTGATAAATGGCTGTGGATAAATTCTTAGTTCTTTAATTTTAATTTCCAATAATGCTGTGGTCTTCAGTAGGCTGTAGAAGTCTTCCAAAGTTGGTATTGTGTGTGTATTCCATCTTCTTGTTATACACTTCCTTGAAATTGCAAATATAGTCCATACTAGATATGTGTTTGACCTATTCAAATGAGGACCTTTGTTCACATTTAATAATACAAGAGATTTAGTTAAATAAAATGATTCATTTAAAATGTAGGTATTGATTCAATCAAGGAATATTTAGTTAAACATAGTTGCTATGACAATAAATACATAGATCTGTTATGTCTGTTTCTAGAAGTAATCTTGGAAAATAATATTTTCATATATGAAGGGAATTATTATCTGCAATGTGATGGTGTAGCGATGGGTACGTCCTGTGCCAAAAGTTAGCCAATATGGTGTTGGCCCTTTTGGAAGAAAACTATTTATTTAATATAGAGGGTTTCAAAAAACATGTCATATTCTATCATCATTTTGTGGACGACATTTATTTGCTTTGGGATGGAAGTATTGATGACTTAGAAAAGATCATGGATAAAATGAATGTTTCGACTAGGTATCTAAGGTTTACATACAAGTATTCAAATAAATATATAGAATACCTAGATGTTTTTATAGAAAAAGAGTGTTGACTAATCATATTAATACTGGTGTATATAGGAAAAGTTGTCTGAGGAATACTATCTTACGGAGAAGGAGCATGCATCCCCCTTATATTTTTAAAAATATTATAAAGGGACAAGGCATGAGAGTCTTATGATTGAATGCAACTGAGAAGGGTTATACAAGTGAATTGGCTGACTTCAAGAAAATATTAATAGATAGGGGATATACAACTGTAGAAGTTGAGAGAGGTCTGTCTGATATGTATAGTCTAAGAACAGATAGAGCCGCCCCCTATTTTTCTGATAGATTAGCATCTAGTAATATAGGTAAGCATAGAAATCAAGATATTAGGATACCTATGTACTATACTAATGATAATGAAGCTATTCATGAGATTATGATTAATCATTGGAGAGTCCTTACATCTAATGATGAAATTAAGAGTATAGTGGGTGAGAGACCGTTGTTCAGATATATGAACAAACCAAATCTTAAAAGAATATTATGTCACAATACATATAGGCATACACCTAAAAGTACAGTGAGAACTATCCCATGTGGACATTGTAACTATTGTGGCTATATTAACACCAATGGATGCTTTATACATCCTGATACTGGCAAATATTATAGTTTTAGAGTAGAAGCCAGTTGTGATACTGCACATATAGTATATTTAGCTGAATGCAAAATATGTGCATCATTTTATATTGGAAAAACTAATAGAATGTTCTGCACAAGAATTAGGGAACATTTATATGCCATCAGGATACAGTATGCTAATAACGCTTTAGCGAAGCATGTTATGACATCAGGTGAAGATCATACTTTTATGTTTATAGCCATAGATAACATATTACCTATTCTTACACAAGGTGATATTAGAAATGGCATGAAGAAGAAGGAAATTGCATGGTTACTTAGATTTCGAGCTAGGAACAAAGTAGACCAGCAAGTCGACTCCAGGAAGCCAAAACCAGAACAAAACACCAAAGACCACACAAATTTATCTAGGTTTCGTCTTTAATCAGACTTCTTCAGAATACAAATGATAAAAAACACACCCTTTTTATATGAAAGACATAGAAATGACATCACCAAATTAGTGGAACAAATAAAATTCCTTTCAAAATAAAAGGAACACTAACCACAAGGTTAGTGACTAATAAAAACCATTAAGAAAACACTAAAAACATGTTGTGATGAAACCAATAAGATGTAAACAGTATATAAATATTGTACAATTAAATGTTGTAATTCTGTGTACATGCACTAATAACTTTATCCCAAAATGTTCTTAAATTTCAAAATAGGCATAATACTAATACAGTCATTAATGCCTGGAAACAAGTGCAATCACTAGCGATGGAATCAAGTGCAATCACTAGCGATGGATAACAATAAATTGTGTGTTCTTCATTTAGGTAGTAACAACAATAATAACAACACTAATCAGCTCTTTGAGTATGTTGAAAACTCTGCTAGTTTGCCTGTAGGTTGTATTTCTAGTCCTAATCATTTTGACAATGGCTGCATAGAACGTGATTCTTTACTAGATATTAGCTTTTATTCAGTTTCTTCTGGTGTGGGCCCACTCAGTTTGAATGTAGCATCACAACCCAATAATATTAATGGTCAGAATGTGGTTATTACCGACGGGGTGTTTTGTAATTACGACTATGAGGATGATGAAGGTCTTGATTCCTGGTTTGGTTTTTTTCTTCAGTATGGTTAGATTTCGAGCTGACAGGGGCAAATGGTTAAATGATAGAGCCTCAATTAAACCCATTTTAAAAGTTCGAAGATAAATGTATTATGAATTTTGCTGTTTTTATATGTATATGTATGATTTTTTATATTTTAGATTAATTTGTGGCAGTTTTTATTTATTTGCATTATTGGCTTTGGTTATATATATATATATATATATATATATATATATATATATATATATATGCTTAGTGTTAAGCTGTCCTGGTCAACGTGAGACACTTCTTGGATACCTTCACTCATTTTTATGTTTGCAGCTCTCATATCCCTGTATGTTAATATATGTATGTGATACATTTACTATAAACATTTTGTTCGTTTTTTTAGATTTTGTTGACAAACAATGAGATATAACCCTATATTGTTATTAATATTTGGATTTCAACATGTAGTTGAAACTTTTATACATTTGGGAACATTGTATATACATTCTTATGCCGTTAGTATATTGTGATAAAGAATCTTTTATAGAACATTGTATACTAGGAGGTTATATACTAATTTGGTTTTAGCTATTCAATATCTTTAATGCTGTAGTAATGTAATGTGGCTTTAAAGTTTGAATGGAGTGTGAGGTCATAATGAGCTAAACATTATATAAGAACCAATTAGCAACAAGGTGTGTCATGGTCTGAAGAAGCATTTGTGAAAGTGCTTACCGTTTGTGTACACCATTAAATTTGCTTTGTTTTATTTACAGTGTAATACATTTATTCACTGTTCGCTATTTGCGAGTGCATGGTTGCCTCTGCCTGTGCTTTTTTATCTTATGTATAAACATTAGTTACCTTGGTAACCACTTAAGTGTTACAAAAAACTACAATTCAAGTTAAAGGAATTATATGACTTTTTATGGATATTTACTTATATAAGAAAATCATCATGCTTCCCCTTGATGTTCAATGTAATGTATGTCATTTATGACAAGTTAAGACAGTAGTGTTACTATGCACAAGCCCATGTTATTAAATCCTGTCTATAATATCTAAATTCAGCAGACTGCATCATCTTATATGATGATTATATATTTTATGTCTAAATTTACTAAAATCTATTGTGTGCGTTTTTTTTTTTTTTTTTGGCTGTTGCTTAGTTATTTGTGAGACCACAAGCTGTAATGCTTATTATTATTATTAGCTCCTTCCAAGCATGTTTATAGAGTCCATACACTTCAAATTATGAGACCCTTCTAGCTTCTTATTTGTTATAAGTATATTTCCATCCTTACATACACACATATCAGTACTTCAAGCATGGGGAGCAATACCCATCCAGTTTTGCCAGAATACCATTCACTAGCTCACGTGGTGTGTTTCCAGGCTGTTCTTAAAATATCCAAAACAATATTTCTCCTGTTCCATTTTACAGCCTGTTCCATGCAGTGGCAACTCTGCCAGTAAACCACTCAACACATCTTCCATTCCCACAGATATTTCCACAAAGGAAATCTGATGACTTTTTAGCACTTACAGGTAACCCCAAAAACCCCTAGAATCAGCTATCCCCATATGCCCAACACGTCCGAGCAAGCTCACCTCCCAGACCACTGCAAAGGGTTCTGCACAAGACCAAGTGCTCTTAGTCTTTCTCAATAACTCAGACTTCCACTCTTATGTAAGTCCTTAATATGTTTGGACCAAAATGCATTTTAAATATGAAATTGCATTTATTATTTTTTTATCAAGAATCAACTTAATGAGCTAAACGAAGTGTTGGAAGACCATCAATATATGTACATGTGGTTTAAAACAGCCATTTTATTATATATATATATATATATATATATATATATATATATATATATATATATATAGTTTTTTTTTTTAAACCAAAAACATTGCCAAGAATCATCATCAGAATCATCATCAGAGGTCCTCAGAGCCATTAAGTATTATCTTCACACTGTCTCTGTTACCATAGCAACCTGGGAACGTCTGTTTCTGTTAGTGTGGCTGTGTACTGCATACCAGAGGCTCAAAATTCACCTGAAGCAAAGCTTCACTTCACTGCAACTTCAAGTGTAAATTCTCTCCCTTTCAGCGAGGCAACATCAGGAAAAGAATGGAGAGCAAACAGATAAAAAAAAAAAAAAAACCTCCCAACAAGCTGTCACAACAAGAGATAACACAGTCTTCCAGCCTTCCCACCTCTGACTCTGCAGATGTATAAACAAACTATTCTCTGCCAAAATATCCCATATCACAGTTCTTTCTACCTCCTTCCCCTGGATCCAGGCTAAAACACCAAATATCTCTTCCTAATACACAAGCATCGGTAACCCTCGATCACAAGTCGCACCCTACAGCTTCACGGAGATGAAAACAGCAACATACAACAGCTGCCAGACACAGCTGCATCCACACACACCATGTCAAGCTTAATCAAACAGCTTTTGAAGCTATAATACCTGTCATAATTGATATTAACTATGTTTAGACAGAATAATAATGACATTTGTACTAGCTGCCAGGCACGGCTGCATCCACGCACACCATATCAGGATTGATCAAACAGCACTCAAATCTGTGATACCTGCCATTACTGATATTAACTATGTTTAGACAGAATAATAATGACATTTGTACTAGCTGCCAGACATGGCTGCATCCACGCCCACCATATCAGGATTGATCAAACAGCACTCATAGCTGTGATACCTGCCATAACTGATATTAACTATATTTAGACAGAATAATGATGACATTTGTACTAAGAGCTTGCTACTATTATTCAACCAGGATATACATGACATTTCTAAATCATACTTTAACTGAAGAAGGCATAAGTCTCCATGACAGCATTTTTTTCCTCAAAACTCTTTACTGTTACTGCCATTATATATGATGTTAATTTGTTACATTTGAGTCTGAACTCTGATGAATGGTACCTTGTTGAATTAATTATTTAAATTATTAAAAGTAAAAACAATGAAAAATGAACAAGATAAGTATTCACTGAGTTCAAGTAGGGGAATAGAAACTTCTATGTTTATATTATATGTTGCTTTGTTTGGCTTATATATAATGGAAATAGTAACCCATCTTGACCTACCTTTGTTTGTGAAGAATTACTGGACTATTTGAACATTCTGAATAAATCATCACTGTATCTCAGTTGTTTAAGAAACCCTCCTTTTTTTAATAATAACAACAGATGACAAGTGATGTTTCATATCAGTTGATATTTTGAGAGATTAGTTGTAAGAATAATTTTTTTGGGAATGCTATCTTGGAATCATTTTTTTGTTTCTTCTTTCTAGCATCAGTCCAAGGATTTGTTTATTTTATTATTTTAAGAATAGGGGCCATCCATTCCATTTCTTCTGGGATAGACACTCTGTTGTTGTTTTTGATGAATATAGTAGCTTCTTCTAAGTCATTAAAAGTTCTCATCTCATTGGTAAAAAGTATTTTTATCTTGCTGGAAAGGCCAGCTGTGCTTTTGATGCTGTTTTGTTTCAACAGTTTTATTATTGGCCAGACTTTTTTCCTTTGTTCTAGTATTCTGGAAGAATAATTACTGTCAAAACTTATGAGGCTTTGATTGTACTTTAAGGGTGATTTTCTTCAAGCAGATTTTAATATTAGTTCCTTGTCCAGAAATGAAAGACATTTTATAATTATGGATCTAAGTGGAGTATTTGTTGAGTTAGACATAGGTTTCCTCAGTGCTCTATGTGCCCTTTCAATTCCAAATGAAAGTCCCTCTTTCAAGTCTAAAATTCAGGAATCCCGATTGTTAGGAATGAAATAATGTCTTCTCCTTCAGTGTTTTCAGGCAGACCAAATATCCTTATGTTGTTTCTCCTTTCCCTGTTTTCTAAGTCATCTGTTTTGTTAAGCAGCCATGTATTCTGTTTAAGCAGAAATTCGTTTTAGAATTCTTCCTCTTTGAGTCTCCCCTCAATGTCATTTAGAGAAGTCTCTATATTTGTTATTTTTGTATGGTGTTGCTGTAATAGTTCGTTAAGAGTATCAGTCTGTTTTTGAGAATTTAATTTGACATTTTCTAAGTCATTTTTAAAGCCATCCATCTTCAAAGATAGTTCCTGTAAGATAGATGTCATCAATTGCAGTTCTTTTTTCAAAGCAGCATCTGGATGATAATTCCTGGAGTTGTTCATATTCAGTGACTCAATATATCTCCAAGTTACTTGACAGGAAATTTTTTGTTTATCTCCACCAATATTGATATTTATGTAGTTTAGTAGTTTAGCTATAGATTCCTGACATTTTAAATATGAAAATAATAAAATGCTCCTATATTATTATACTAGTTTATGGAGCTCTTAAAATTCACTGCTCTCAGTTGGCCATCCTGGCTCCTCCCCTCTGTTCAGAATCTTGAACCTCTTTAGGAAAAGAGGGATCTCTCTTTTTTATCAGAAACTATTTCACAAAAAGGATCATTAGCCTGAATTAAACTCTGGTCCAGGCCAAGTAATCTACTCCTATCTAAATAAATTTGAGGAGGAGTAGATACATGTTTGGTTTTCTGTTTCTTTTTGACAGGAAAAATGGGGCCAACAGTATTACTAATGGCAGCACCTACCTCCCCAGTGATGGACACAACATTCTGACACAGCAGGGAAACTTTTCCTGTTCCATCTACCAGGACCAACAACAGTGTCTCATCCTTGCCCACTGGGAGAACCCCAACAGCCACAAAGGACTTGGCTACCCCTGGGTCCATAGTGGCTATAGGTGTTAGAGTAGAGGGATCCAGGGTAAATGAAGAGTGGTCTGAAGTACAACAAATGACCACAGCAGAGTCACCCACCTCTGGCTGAGCAAATTGCTAGCCTGCTGTGGTAGCAAAGGTTGTTTGTTTAACTTTTTCTTTTTGCTCCTGGATGAAGTACCAACCATGGGACTAGTAATCTGTTCTGTGGTCAAGCCTACAAAGGAGCCCTTTTCCCATGGATAGCAAGCCAGTAAAAACTACCAGTCCACAAATGTTACTTTTTTGATAGAAAAAGCACAGTGAAAAATAAAAACAATTTCTCCACAGAAAAAGAAAATGTTTTCAGTTACTTTGCACTAATTTAAAATTGACAGAAAAAATGAGTGCTCTGTTTAAAACTATCTTACAATCTTGGAATAGTGCAATAAAACACAAGATTCCTAGTCTTAAATTATTTTCCTGAAGAGGAAAGTAATAAAATATCAACAAAATTAAGAATATGGAATTATGTTTCCCCAAATGAAACTTACCTGCAAGCAAACGAAAGCAAAAGCCAACCATCGAACCTCGGAAAACTCAAAACCGTTAACTCTTCAGTGACAGTAAACTTCTGAAGGGCTTTACACCCACACTTGCATTTTAGTCAACTGAGTGTGAACTGATTGACAGTTTGGGCATTTGGGAGGTGCCCTGAAGCTTTGGAAGCTGGTCAGCTGTTATATCCTTGGTAGGATATAACTTACATAGCTAAGGTTAATGTAGCAGTCATTAATATGATGAACATTACAGGCTTCTAGTGAAGGATTTAGAAAAAAGTTGTGAACTGTGGAAGAGCCATAGGAGTTTGTGGCATTCTAGTGACCAGCTTTGTCTTTGGCCAAGTTAATCTTCTAGATATGTCAAATGTTTATTTATTTATTTCACTCTCACAAGAGTGGCATTGAATAAAGGGAGAGATGGCAACAGTTGGCATGACATCCATCCCCATGAAGAAATGGGAAAAAAGGGGGGGTGATGATGATGATCACGTATTTATTTCATTTGTTAAACTGGGATGGTCTGACTAGGTAAGCACTTCTTTTCAGATGAGTCCCAGAGAAAAAAAGCTCCAGAAGAAATAGAAAAGTATAGTAACAGTAATTAACATTAAATATTTGTTCTAAACCAATGCAATTTACTATTTGTAGGTACAAATTTCAGTGACATGATTTACATAATAGCATTAATAAGTTTTTAGTGATTCTATGTGCGAGGAAAGGAAAAAGGGAGTATGAGGTGCAGAACTGAAGGGAGGAATTAGAGAGCGGTAGAGGAGAGGAGTAGTAAGAGAGAAAACGGATACAGGAGGACATAAAGGATAAAAGCTGGGAGTAATAAATACAGACTGGTATGGCTTGAAAGTGTAGTTCTGATTCTGTTTGCAAATAGAGAGAAGTTAGAGTGTCACTGTAGATAAGAGGTAGGGGGACTGGGAATAAAATGGGGACAGTAGATTGATGAGGTATGGGGATACAGGTTGTTTTGTTGTTGGAATTTATGGTAGACGTATAGAAACAATATGAGTTTAGTAAAAAGATGGTATAGGTAGAAGGTGGTTGGAAGAAGGTTTAGAGATTAAAGGGGAAGATATTTACATTGAGTTGGGGGGGGTAGAGAATGAGGAGTTCTAAACCTTAAAATAATGTTAATTTCTTTCTTTATGTCTGACTTTTTGATATGATATACACCCATGGCTGTTGTATGTGTCACTTGTGTGTTTTCTGATTACTTTTTGATTCACTATTCCTAATTCACTGGAACTTTGTCATTGCTTTTAGTGAAGGTGGTCTGTCCAGTGGGGACTCCTTACACTTCTTGCCTTTCTGGTACATTGTGTAATTTCATGGATCATTCAGTAAAACATGCTAATTCTGTCTAATGATTTTATTCAAATCAGAGAATGAATACATTTTTGCATTCT
This sequence comes from Protopterus annectens, assembly GCF_019279795.1. NCBI lineage: Eukaryota > Metazoa > Chordata > Ceratodontiformes > Protopteridae > Protopterus > Protopterus annectens. The sequence continues at coordinate 198,282,628 of NC_056726.1, forward strand.
TTACATCTGAAATATGTTTTATCAGTGGAAGTTATCGATTCTCTGTGGGTCATGGGTAAAGGTGCTTCTCTGAAATCTGAGCAGTGTGCTTGGAATATTCATTAAAATAACAATCTTACATGACTCCGAATTTTTTATACAAACAAAAAAAAAAAGAAAAATAGCAGATTGCATCTAAAATACCAACTACTCAGTTTGTTTAGCTATTTTTGTCATTTTGCAATAAAAACATAGCAATATGTTTATGTCTTTGTGTTATTTTGTTACTAAGTTTTTAAAGTTGTGTTTCTGAGTTGTATCCCACAGTACAATGGGAAGGTGAAGAAGTTTATATCTCTAACAATATATATATATATATATATATATATATATATATATATATATATATATATATAAATAAATAATGTGTGTGTGTGTGTGTGTGTATATATATATATATATATATATATATATATATATATATATATACATATATGTGTGTGTGTATATATATAAATATATATTTATAAAAGGGTCTATTTCAGAAGGCTGACAAACCAAAAGACTGAATCCCAAAAGACTGAAAATTCCTAATATGGAACACATATTTAATGCAAGGGGCAAGTCCCCCTGCACCCCCTGCTAATATACCAACTCCAAGATTGCACAACAGTGGAGAAGGGGCAAATTCCATCATTCAGTATTTTGAATTTCCAAGAAAAGCTTGTAGTCCCATTTTGTAACACTTGAAATTTGACAGCTTAGTGGTAACATGAGTTCCCTTTATTAGCAGATTATCCACATGTAGTGCAATGTCCATTTTCATGTGAATATTCCCCATGGGAAAGAGTCTCTGCCCTGGGAGTAAAGGTTGAGATATGGTAATATACTAGGTGTGCATGCTGTCTTATACAGATCATGTCTAAGTCTGTGCACTAAACTGCTTCTCATGTGCTATGTGTTTATTTCATTTGTGCTTCTGCAGTGTGCCGCATTATCCCACTTATGCTCTAGTGCCCATATGTGCCATGGGAACATGGAAGTCCCTGTGTAAGTATTGCAAACAGTTTATGGTTGCACCCACAGTGGAATGCTGCTGCACTGTTTGTGTATGCATGCATGCTTTTGTGTATGTGTATAGGTTCATATGTAAGTACTTAGCTAGCTGCCCTTTTAGGCCATTTTAAGTCTAGCCAATTTCTCTTTTTATGCCCAAATTAACCTATCCAGTTTGATCGGCCTTACCCATCTGATGTTCTGTAATTATATATATTACCCCTAATAAGAATGACTGGGATCATACCGCAGTTAATTTGAGGGGACCCATGCATGGGTTAAAGCATTTAGGAGCTGCCTCTTCCCATTAGTAATACAGGGGTAGTCCTGGAGTAAATACATCCAAGATGTGCTTGGATATGGACAGGGATGAACTTTGTTTTATATGGATGGGGAGTATGTGTCTTTCTAACATGAAGAAAATGGATTGAATATATCTGCCTTTTTTTCTCAAGATAGCATAAGCTTAGAAAACAAAGTATATCCCACATTATGGAATGCAGTGAGTATGGATATTCTCTACTACAAACAGTGCCTTTATGTAGGGTTTGGGCATTCAGAGTAGACCAACATTTGACTCTTCTACCAAAGGCTGATTAGAAACAAGCACTTTGAACAGAGTGATGTGTTAGTGGCATTCATTAGTACAGACATACACGATATTCAGGCACTTTTGCTCAGTGCGCTACAAAAACAGATGCTCTCACTTTTTTCCATGTGATTATCTAGTGCATTCATAAATGCATCTAACAGCCATCCTTGATCTTCCAGGCATTAACTAAACTATTCTCCATATATCAGGCAGATATTCTCTCTTTCATAGCCGTCACTGATTTACAGCTGTATTCCTCATTATATAATATGGAACACGCATGGAAGTAATCATCCTTCATTCCCTTATATAAGGAGATGTGGTCATATCTTACTCTGATATGATGTATGTAAGTGATGTGATATATGTATGTGCGCATGCATACATGTGTATGTGTGGGTTACCTTCAGTTTACCGAACATTCAGTATCCCGACAACTGCAAACCCAAGACCACTTCATTGACACTACAAATCCCTAGTACTCTAAAACAAGATAGCCCGACTTTCAATTTACCGACAGAAGATAAACCCAGGTCACCAACAATGTGTAAGTTCAGTAAAACATCCACCACTGACAAAAACTGATTCCAAGTCACCGACAATGTGCCACTGCAGCTAAACATCCACATGACATCCCCGAGCACACCCAGCAAAACTTAACTTTAATGTGTCAAAATAAGTGCACAACAGCCAATTAATAGGAAAGTAAACAAATTGCACTGCGTTTAATCTCACTCTCATTGCAGCAAATCTCGGCCTAACAGCCGCAAGCAACGCAAAGTAAAGTACATCCACGAACTATAATATGGAATGGCGCCAATTCAAGTAAGAGTCTAGCGAATTTCACAGACATGTACAATTCCAATTTAGTATTCAATTTGTATATAGCACAGAATCACAGTACTAACCACTCATAATATATGAAATCTGAGCATTGACACATTGAAAAAGTGCCGACTGCTCACGTAACACTTTGCAGGCTGCACATTAGTCACTCTTGCATTTTCAGCAGTCGTGCTATATTCCTCACAAATTCAACAGATGGGTATTCATCCCTATATTTCAGTATGTGTTGAAAGTGATTGTCTCTCCAACAACCTACGCTTCTTTGGTAATGGAGGTAGACCAGTCGCCATACGAACTTTCAACTCAATCCTGTCCTGTCCTTTTCTCTACATAAAGCACGCGTAATCACATCGAGATTAGCAACTTTATTACCTACTAAACATTTCAACCTCTTGTGCCACGCTTCGACAGAATTTTGTGTACGTGGAAAAAAATAGTTTATTCAGTTCTGCAATATTCCAGAATTTTATTGGGAACAAAGGAGGGAATCTCATAGACATGGATGTTCGAGTACTGAATTTTTGTAGCCTGCCATGAACATACTAATCTGAGAAGTACTTCACCAATTCACGTCCTTACTCAAAAATACTGTCTTTAAGCAATTCAGACGTATCCAATACTTCATCTTCCTGTAGAAAGGCTAAAGCAACCAACGACTTTATAGACAACTGAAACCACATATTGCTCTTATATATAGAACTGAGACCCAAACTTTGTACCTTTCTTCATATACTTTGTCCTAAGTGGAACAAACACCCCTTGGACTTAACATCAGAGAAATTCAGTCTTATATTTTCAGGGCAACTATCTCGAAATCACAGAGAATGTAACATACAGTACATTCAAAACCACTATCTGACATTAAAGCAAATAAAGCATGCCACAGATAGTTATAACATTTCAGTGACTTTTTACTCATCAAAGTGTAAAACAGAGGAACAACTTTACTATACAATCCAAACTTCAGCAAGCCATGTATGCTATATAGTTGCCTACATGTAACCCCTCTACGAGAAAAAGTGACATCCATCATCCAAATTGATGCTCGGCTAAGGTAATAAAGATTATTCACTGCTGTAAAAGCATAAACAACCAGTGGCAGCTGGTGACTTCAAATCAAAGGGGGTCTGCAGGAGACAGCTGAATGGGTGGGGTCAATGGGAAGGGGTGCAGCCAACTAGAAAGGGGAGGAGGTATGCTCAAAACCACAAAAACTAAATATACTGCCCTGGGTGCCAAACTGTCATTATGAGAGTCCAATGAAGACAAAATGAAGTGTAGAAGAATAAAAATATTTCAGTGCATTGGCTGCATGACAGCTTAATATCTAGATGGAAACAAAAAAGGTTGTGAAGCATGAAAAAATAAATTACTTTTTTTTAAATACATTAATGGAATGCCAGTCAAAATCAAGTATAAGAAAAACAAGTAGCACTCAACTCAAACCACGTCTTGCACTGCAGTTCTAATTATAATTTATATTCAGCTTTATTAAAGTACCAAGTAACATGCTGAAAGTAGAAATCTCTGATGCCCTCACTTGTAAAAATGTTCCTTATCCAAAAAAAGACCTGCTGCCTGACATCTACTTGTTTCATGGGGAAAACATGATCAAAGTAAAAAATGAAAAGCAAACAAGAAAAAGCTCAAGATACATTGCTTAAAAGGATTACTGTACCGGTTATGGACCACACTAAAAGGATTACTGTACAGGTTATGGACCACACAATTGGCATTCTGTTTACGGGTAAAGCCTGCAGAGATGACTGGAAGTCTTCAAGTGTAATGAGACTCTTAAAATAATGTAATCCTGTCCTTTATTACAAATACTGGCATATGCATTTCAATACCCAAGTCTTATACATTATCTAGTTAAGTATTCTCTACATGGCAACAGAAAGGCTTTCAATGTTGGCAATTCTTTAACAGTATGCTTATTAAAGCTTACTTGCATCTTGCAATCTCAGCCAAGCTTGCCTAATGGTCATTAAAGTATTGCTACTTAAACACAGAGCAGCAGGCACTTTGAGTAATAAGCATAAATCAGCAGTACAAAAAATATGACAGAAACCAGACCATTCTGTAAAAATCAAGGACAGATGAAAAGCCACTCTAGTACTTGTGTCTAACTTGGATGGGGGGATACTCTGCACATTTACACTGCATAACTACTCCTTGCCTTGCTTCAACACATCCAGAGTCACTACATGGGGGAGTGGGGTGCAACAAGTATGTCACAGTTTGAAATGTCTCTGGCTGACTTGTGATGGCCCTGACACATTTGTCATATCTCTCAATCTCAGAGTAAGAAATCTGGACAAAGCCATACAAAGAAATGGGACAAAGGCCCAAAAATACGGACAATTTTTAAAATATTGCTCTTATAAACTTAAAAAGATAATAGAGGTCTTGCATTAGTATGAATTTTCTGAATGGTATGAAATCTGAAACTCAAATGTCTGTCATTATTTTCTAACTTCAGTCTTTAATGGTTTGTCACTAATTTGCCAAAAAAACACAATTTTATGAAAAATGGACCAAAAATGTGATGTAAAAATATAAAACAGCAACACAATAAGCTGGGAACCTGTCAAAGAAGGGATACTTTAATATTAGTACTGCTAAGTTGAGCAGCTGACAAAATAAAAGAATCTACATGCATTTCTGAAATAAAAGTAATCTAACTGATTATTACAGTTATTTCTTAATTATAAGCCCTCCATGTTTTCTTCCAAAATTGCTATTTTGGAGGGATCATTAGGGAAGAGCAACATTTTGAGCCAAAATCAGGGACAGTTGAGAGGTTTGGCTATGCCTAATTCTATAAAGCAATTTATTTGCATGTACCTCTCAACCTGTTAATGCAATAAATCTGGACAAGGCCAAATATATTGGGGGAACATATAAACAGTACTAAAAATTGCTCTTGTATAAACTGAGACAGTTGATAGAACAGGTCTTACTTTAGCATGCATTTTTCTGAAGGTTATGAAGTTTGAAACTCAGTGTGTCATTATTTAGTGACTTAATTCCTAAATGATTTGCCAGAAAAACACAAATTTTATGAGGAACAAACCAAAAATAAGAAGCAAAAAATCTATTCATTCTTTGAAAATCTGGACAGTTGGGAGGTATGGTTCAGCTGGGGCTGCCTAAGTTTGCCACCCTTCCCCCTCACAAAACCATGGTCGAATGGAGCCTCCCCCTGCAGCCATTCCAATGATCCATTACTTGGCTATTTCACTCCATTTACCATAAACACTAACGTGCATACTGATTTACTTCTATGATGATTTGAACTTCATTTGAAAGTTTTATTTTGCATTTTACAGCACAAACACTAAGACATCTGCTAAACAAACTCAGCATTAAAACTTCTCTGCCATTGAAACTCACATTCATTGAAACAACATTGAAACCCACATTCAAAGAAAATACATTTTACCCGTGGCAGATAAAGATTAATTCTGGGCTGTTTTCAAATCATAGGCCCCTTGCATATGAAACATACATGTGCTCTTTGATACACCTTCCTATTGCTTTGAACATTTTTCCAGTAAACAATGAAACAAAATGCATGCACCAATGACAAAACTGCCCAGTTCAGAACATTTCCATCATAAAAGTCTACTCAAACTTCTACAGTCCACTATTATCAGTAAATATGCACAATTATACAGTCCACCATTATCAGTAAATATGCACAATCCCTGAAGTAGTAAAAAAGTCATCTAAATAATTCCACATTAAATAAATCTGTAATGAAGAGGTTGCTGCTAGCAATCATCTTTATATTTCATGGTTTCATCGAAAAATAAAGTGTCTGATGCCTCTGAGGAATAAATTGCCTAAATTACATTAAAAATAAGCTAGTAATATTGCAATAGGAAATGGATGGCAAACTGATAACAGACTCATAGTTAGTATCTTAACTTTCAGTACGGCAGCATTCACCCTTTATGGGAGTAGAACCAACAACCTTCTGCATCAAAAGCAAGTGCACAACCTGTTGTGCTATTAGCAAAGCAAGCTGACGTAGCAAAATTGGCACTAAACTTATCTTCCCCTGCAGCTCTCAGCTCCTTGTAAAATCTACTCAATACTCAACTGCATCTCAACTTCGCAGCACAAGAAATCTGGAAAAAGCCAAATTTATTGGGGTGGGTCAAAAGGGCAAAAACCAGGGACACATTAAACATTGCTTGTATAATCTTGGAAAGCTGCTAGAATAAAATGTTGTGTTACCACCATACATTTTTCTGCTAAGGTCCCTGTGCAAAAGAGTCAGAACAACATACCACTATGCCAAATCACCTGCTTTGTGAAAGAAAAATGCTGTGTTACCACCATACATTTTACTGCCAAGGTCCCTGTGCAAAACAGTCAGAGCAACATACCACTATGCCAAATCAACTGCTTTGTGACAGAGAGGAAGACTGAAACTTAAATGGCTATCATTTAATGAATTCAGTTCTCACCATAGCTGTCAACCTCTTAGCACAAAACACCTGGACAAACCCAGTAATGAGGGAATACAGCCCTCAAACATATTCAGTGAATTCAGTTCTTGCCATAGCTGTCAACCTTAGCACAAAAAACCTGGACAAAGCCAATAACAGGGTAATA
>NC_056726.1:198294726-198344981 GCF_019279795.1 Protopterus annectens
GTTCAGAGCTACCTATCTGACAGGCAACAGTCAGTTCACTGTGGAAAGGAACTCTGTCTACACAACTTCCAACCACCATAGGAGTCCCACAGGGCTCTATACTGGGCCCACTATTGTTCTCTATTTTCACAAATAACCTCAACAGCTGTACACAACATGCCACACTCATACAATATGCGGATGATTCAACCCTGATCTGCTCCGCCTCATCTCCCACCACCCTACATGCACTCACTCAAGATACCTTTAACTCATTTGAAAAATGGATATCAGGTATCCAACTAATTCTAAATCCCAAAAAGACAAAACTGCTACTATTTACCCCTAATAGATAAAAAAAACCCTCTCCTTTACCATAACATATAAGGAGGCACCACCATCTCCCCTTCTAACCACACCAAACTTCTGGGCATTGAAATAGACAAATAATCTCCACATTGGTGTTCACATCTCATGTACCATAAAACTAGTATACATAAAGCTAGGTTCCCTATACAGGCATAAGTCCTTTCTCTCACAAAAAGCAAGAGTCACTCTTGCACAAAGCCACCTCCTCTCAACTCTATTATACGCAACACCAATCTTTACCCAAATCAGACAATGTGACCTAGACAAACTAGAATCATGCTACAATAGAATAGCCAAGTTTGCTACTAACTCAACCTTTAGAACCCATCACTGTACTGCACTAAAAGAACTAAAATGGCTTGAGCTACCACAGCTACTTAACTATCACCAGCTGGGTACAGCCTACAATATTCTCAAATATCTTGAAAAAAACACCTCATTATCCAACCTACTTATTGTCTATACTGCAAACCGGTACCTAAGATCCAGTGAAAAATCTCTCCTCTCCATCACCAAGGCTAACAATAATGTAGGGAAAGTGCTCTACTCCTACACCGTTGTCAGAAATTGGAACTCTCTTCCCCTATCCGTGTCCAGTGCCCCCTCCACACATTCATATTCAAAAACTCCCTCAAATCACATCTTCTTAGTACCTGGTTATGCCCTTGTATCACATAACCCTACCCACACTGCTATTAACTCCCAAACTCCTCTCTGATCACATGCTGGATCTCTGGTCCCCTGTAGGCTTGGTCATCTGAAAGGGTACTTTTAACTGTAGAATCTTACTTGATATGTTTTCTTCTCTTACCAATGTATAACTGACATTGTCTTTTTACCTGTGTTGTATATCTTCTTTTACCTGGAGTATTTTATTAATTTCTTGTTATATTACTATGCTCAGCATATATGATGAAACCTGTTTTGTGTATTATGCTGGATGTACTATATTTATATAACTAGATGCCAGAGCTTTTCTCCCGAGGCCTCCACTGAAAATTGACCTGGTCCAGTCGGAATTTCCCAGTTAACAAATGTAAAATAAATAAAATAAAATTTTAGTGGCAAAAATGTATTTTTTGAAAAAGTTCTATACTATGGTCATTTTGTTGACAAGGTGCTTTTTGTTTGGGCAGGCACCTTGGATTTGTTGTCTGATTTTATAGGCTATTTGAATGCTACTACTGTCTATCTGAAGTTCACATATGAGTTTTCTGATTCTGATATTGCCTTCTTAGATGTCAGGGTGCTTAAATCAGCTGGTGGTCTGAATACATCCCAATTTAAGAAATCTTGTAAGAAGAACAATATTTTACATGCACGCAGTATGCGTTCACCACATGTCAAATGTAATGTTGTTAGAGGCCAGTTCTTTAGATGGGCATGTCTTCTTACTAAAGATAGTGACATGTATAATTCTTTCAGTTTATTGACAAAAGAGTTTATGGATAGGGGCTATAACCAAACAGAGGTGTTCTTAGCACAGAATGATGACATATATTTTAGGAACACCAGGACCAGACCCTTTTTTCATAAAAGATCAGATGAATCTATGAGTACTGATATTCAAGCAGGCAACACTCTAATGATGTGCCTGACTTACTCCAATGATGTTAATTTGATTTGTGATATAATAAGAAGACACTGGCATGTTTTTGGAGTTGATCAGAAGTGTAAGACTGTTCTAGTTATGCAGCCTTTCTTATATTTTAGGAATAGTAAAACTCTGAAGGGCAGGCTGTGTTATAAGAAATTGACATCTGAATCCGTGTGCTTATAATGTTAATACAGTTGGAACATTTCCCTGTAAGGGGTGTAGCATGTGTAAGTTTATCAAAAGTGACAACCATTTTTTTTTCATCCTGATACTTTCCGCATGTTTTATTTTAATATATATGCTGACTGTGGTTCCTCTAATCTTGTATACTTGGCTGTGTGTGATGTCTGCCAATCATTTTATGTTGGCAAGACTAATTGGTGCCTCAGAGATCGTATTAGGGAGCACCTTTACTCTATTACTAAACATGATGACAAAAATTCTTTATCTAAATATGTAATGCAGGAAGGGACTGAGCATTGTTTTAAGTTTATGGTGCTTAAACTTAATTATGTTAGCCCTAGAGAGGCGATATTAGGACTCATACTGACTGCACAGAGATTAAATGGATGATTATTTTACAGGCCACTAGAGGCAAAGGGTTGAATGATTATATACCTGTAAAAGCTGTGCTCAAATGACGTGGTCTAAGGTAATGCCTTAAATGCTCTGTTTATTTCATTGCTGCAGATCTGATAAAGCATCTAGTTTTGATGCAAAAGAGTTAATCTTTAATCTTATTTTTAGTTTTGTTTTTGTATTAAAAGTTTTTATGTGTTTTATGTCATCTGCTTGACCATTTATTTAATTTTATATATTTTTTTTCCTTCATCGGTTTTGCTCCTGTTTTGTTTTGGTTTGATATTCTGGACACTGTTTTCTGAGACTGCTGTTGTGAATGCTAAGCCTTAATACAACAATCTTTAATACTGACCTTTGTTTGCATAATAGAGAATTTCACATTACTGAAATGTGCATTTGTTTTTCTGCTAGCTTTTTTGCTCATCTTCATTGTTGGAAGCTTGTGTGGCATGACATCCCCTGTAAACAAGTTCTTTATTTTGATATTTATATCTGGAGTGTTTTTCCTTAGGTTTTCACAGAAAAGGGACTTTGACAGTCAAGTTTTCCCACACAGCAAATCTATCGTACTGCTTCCACCTTCATAAGTCCATCTCATTTCATTGCACATAATCACTGTGTAATTTAAATGCCATTCCCCATTCAGATAGATAGACTGACATATAGGTTCCTAGGGTCATAGGTTGGTACTAGGCTATCGGCCCTAGGGCCTATACAAGCCTAGCCATAACAATTCCCTGACTATTTCTTCCCACAGTATTTACTTCCCTGGACCCCTGTCTAGCAGGGTGACTGACATCATCCCCGGGGTGAATTTCCTATCTCCCATCCAGTCACCAAGGTTCCTTTTGTAGAGGGCCAAAGAGGCGCTCTGCTTAACATGTATGGGCAGTCTATTCCAGAGTCTGGGGAGTCTCTGGGTCAGGAACCTATCCCTCCAGCATGTGCTGTTCATTGTCATGACAAGGTTTAGATCCCTGGAGTGTGTGGCTATGAGGGATTGGGATTTCTTTAAGTGTAGCATGTCCTACAGCTCTGGGTTTGACATGGCCTTGTATGTTAAGCAGAGATCACCTCTGAGTAGACAATATGCCACAGAGTATAGCTGGAGTTTTTTTAGATGGTCAGCATAGGGCATCTGCTTTAGACCTGTGATTCTTTTAGTGAGGTTCTTCTGTGGCCTTTCCAGTTGTTGCAGATGTCTTGAGAGGTACATACCAAATGGGGCGTTGTATTCTATAATGGATCTAATGAGGGATGAGTACAGTGGGACAATGACCTCCTTTTTTCCTGGATGAAAAGCCCTTAGTGATGAGGTGTGCCACATAGAAGGATTTCCTGACTGTTGTAGTGATGTGGTTATCAAAGGTGAGACCACTGTCCACCTGTGTTCCTAAGTATTTTATCACACTTTCGGTGTTTAGTGTACTGTCACCTATGTGGTCATTCATGGGTACATGTTTTTTTCCCAAAGGGGATAACTATACATTTCTTGGCATTGAGCTTGATCCCATGGCTCTGGCACCAAGCATCTGTTTCTGTAAGGCCCTTTTGTAGAATACCCACATCATTTGGTGATTCAGTAATGGCTCCCTGTTTGCAGTCATCTGCGAACTTTGTTAGCCAGAGTCCCTTAGTGTTGGCCTGTACTTCAGAGAAGTAAATGCCAAACAAGAGCGGTCCCAGGACTGAACCCTGAGGTACTCCACTTGTCACTTGTCTGGAGCTGGATTTGGTGTCGGCTTCTTTTACAGTGTGGTTTCTGTCAGTAAGCCAGTTGACAACCCAACGAGTGATGTAGGGGTTAATGCCCAGCTTAGTAAGTTTATCTATGATTCCAGAGTGGGGGATGGTGTTGAAGACCTTGGCGAGGTCCAGATAGTCTGTGTGGCCTGCCTTACCATCGTCCACAGCTCTGGAGACTGATTCAAAGAAGTCAATCAGGTTCAGGAGACAAGATCGGCCCTTCACAAACCCAAACTGGATGGAGTCCAGTGTTTGAAGGTTGCCAATGTGTTTGTTTATAAGTTCCACGATAATATGTATAATATGTTCCATGGCCTTGCAGATCAGGCTTGTCAGACTGATGGGCCGGTAGTTCCCAGGATCCAAGGTTGATCCCCCCTTGTTGAGTTGTATAACTGTAGCTGAGTGCCACTCAGTGGGCACGAAGCCTGAGGTGAGGCTATGATTAAACATGACACTTAGGTGAGGTGCCAGTTAATTTTGTAGTTCATGTAGTACACAGCCCGGGATGTTGTCTGGTCCCATAGATGCTGTATTCTTAGATTTGGAGAGTGTGGTTTTTACTTGTGTGGCCGTTATTACTGGAATTTGGCAATCTTTCGATATTGAGATGGGCCCTTTTGGGGGTGAGAGGGTAAGGTTGCCACCCCTCCATTTTTTTCCAGACTATCCAGAAATCAAACTGATTCTCTGGTAGTCTGGAAAACACTGTACAAACTCCAGTATTCTGTTCCAAAAAAGGAAACAGACTATCGGAGTTTGTAAACCGGCTAATTTACTCTGCTTTTTTACAGAAAAGCATAGTAAATCAGCCGAAAACTGGTCACAGGGATGGAAAAAGAGGGCATTCCCAGTAAGGTGATGTAATCATGACATCACAAAATGGGCAGAATATGGGCGGGAGAGGGGGGGGGTTGGTGAGGTTACTGGTGATGCAAGGGGTGTGGAATTTCTCCGGTTTTAGCCACAAAGAAAGATGGCAACCCTATGAGAGGGGGAATGAAGGTGGCACTGAATCGATCTGCCAGGATATTGGCAAAATCCTTGGGATCAGTATATTTAATGCCATTCTGTTGTAGCTCAGACCAAATCTGAGCAATGCCATTTAGATTGTTGACATAGCTATAGAATGCTTTGTGGTTGCCTTTGGAATCTTTGGCAATTTTATTTTCATAGCTAGCTTTGGAAGATTTTATGAGGGATCTCAGCTTCTTACTGAGGCTGGTAAGGGAGTTTGTTGGATCCTGGGATTTTCCTCTTTTCTTCAACCATTTTTTTCCTTTTGTTGTAAAGTGTGTTTATGGCAGGAGACCACCAGATTGGCTTTCTTTTTTTGGAGGATAGTGTCTTCATTCTATTTGGGATGGCACGATTCATGCACAAGTGGATGTGCTCATACAGTTCCTTAATGTAGGATTCAGCAGTCAAACCTTCAGTTCTCATCTGCATGGGTGTCATGAAGTTTGTCACTTCTGACTTGAGTAGCATGAAGTTGGCTTTGGAGAAGGAGGTGGGCAGTAATATAAATTAGCCCTCCACTTAATACTAACATTTATTTATTGTTATTATTTTAATATGGAGTGTTGAATACTGACTGTGGTCATTCTTTTGAATGCTGACTATGGTAATATTACAATTAGTTTTAAATGCCAGTCCTCATAAGTCACTAAGTCAGAGCCTTTATCCTATCTTTTCACCTTCATCATGACCTCAAATATTCAACCTCTGTTATAACTGTTAATGTGGAATATACATCTATATAACCTTGGATGAGTTATACGCTGATAAATGACACTTGTCTTGACATTCTGGCAGTAATGGTAACCTAAGAATAAGCTTTATTTTCACAAATTGCTTTGTCTCTTTCTGCTGAATTATTTCACACCAGTCTGCATGTGTTATAACCTATTTGAAATGGGTCTTAAAAAAATAAGTCAGAGTTTCAGGGAGACTAAACTCCTACACCCAACAATTTAAACCAACATGTGGTCACGTTCTGCTTTAAAATTGGCTTTTACCTGGCAGGCATTCATCAAATATGTCATGTGTCTGCTATTCAGAAATGCTGGGTCACTGTTCTGAAATGACTGAATAGAAACAGTAGTTAAATTGTTTAGGAGGAGCAGGTCTGTGCTAAATAGATACAGCAGAGTTAAATGTTATTTATTTCCAGTCTGGAAGCTGACAGGCAGTGCAGAGTTAGTAAACATTCCAGACATTCCAAATTCCCATTCCCACTGTCATGGCCAATATATATCGCCACAGCTCTGCTATGCAGTTGAAACTAAGGACATACAACGCATTCATTGCCTACTACAATGCTTTTAGTAACAATCTCAATCTGAATATTATTTAATGAACGGTGTAGTAGTACGGAATCATCACTGCTGTTAGAACATACTCATCCTCTTTTTTTCTTAATTTACATAAATGTACTGTGCCACAAAGCAGGCAACTTTTAAGTTGCTGAGAGGTTACATTAAAGCAGTAGTTGAGTTTTGTTTCTTAATCTGTAACAGTACTTGTCTTTATCCCATCTATAATTTAATCCAGTATTACATTGATTCTAAGTTTAATCTTTATTTATTTTGTGTGGGAAGATTTTAATTGATATATTCTGAGAAGAATGGAATTTAGCTATTGTAGTATGTGGTACTTCACTTTACACCTATTTATATGACAGGATCAAATTTCTATGACAGGATTCAATGCTCATGCTGATGGTAGAATACATTAGTTCAGACAGACTTTTATTGAGTTGTTACTCAAATGGTGGGTGAAGATGGAACTCGCGAGCTTCAATTGTCTGAGGTTCAACCCATCGATGGGTAGATTTTCTCCACAGGAAATCACTGTTGGCAAGTTGTTCCCGAAGTGATTCCCTTTTTTTGGGGGGGGGGATTTTTCACTTTTTTAAGTTGATGTGACCATGGGGTTGGTGTATATAAGATTGGGGGTGGGGTATTGCCCCCCTCCACATCGGGGTTACAGGAGGCAAATAGTGTTTTTTGGCAAATTTGTTTCGGCAAATGCAGTTTGGAGATTCCAATCTTCAGTGCAGTTGCTTTCGTCCACTCATAGAGGAACCTCACTGAGTTCACTAACTTGTTCTAGAAATGCCTTCTGCTACATATTTTCTGTAAAACTGGCATATTTCCCTCACTTTGATCACAGGAAAAAGCTGCACTACACCATTACTCAGAATAGCAAGTATGATGCAAGTATCACCAGCTAGATGATGACTAAGCAAATACATGCTTACAAAGTTTTAAAATAACAGCTATATTTATTTCACTACTTCAGACCACCTCAGTAACTGAAGAGGCAACAAAACAACAGGGAAGAACCAATCCCAACTTACGTGTTAATAATTACAATTACAAATCTGTCCTATGTACCTCAATGACCCATAGTAAACAACAATATATGAGTATAACAAATCTGGTACAAATCATTTAACTGCAGGCAACTGAACCACTTCTGCCTGGGTGTATTGAAATATGAAATAATAAGAGCAACTTTTACAGTGAAACAATGTTGAAATGTTTAAACAAGTAAACAAATTATGAAATTCAAGTAGTTAAGACCTTGCAGGCTAACAGATTCATGTTTGTATATCTATATGTTTCGTTCTTATCAAAAATCTGGTTTAATATATAAAGAGGGGATTTTATAGTGACACAGTAAATGACTATTAAATGAAAACACAAGGAGATTCTTAACTGAAAGCATATTACAAACTAAAGTCATTATAGTGTGCAAACTTACAATATCTGAACTAATACAATTTTCCTACATCAGAAGCTTATAGTCTGATTACAAAACTTTCCAAAGCAACATGTCATGCTAAGAACAAATAAAGTTGTATAAATGGATTTTACTCTGCCCTAGGTTGACAAAATTGTCACTAAATAGCAGATTGTGATAAAAATTATAGTGTAACATATACATGTTTAAATAAATTAATTATAATATCAAGTAATTAAGGGTTGGAGTGTTAATAGAGCTAAGTTTGTAATAACTGTATTTCTCATCAAGAATCTCATTGTATGTTTTTATTTATCTACTCAGCATAATAAATACAGTACTGGGCCACATTCCAAAAGACCTGCTTTCAGTGTAAGTGGTAACTTAAACTGAGAGTCTTTTGGAATCTAGCTTTAGTCTGACTGTGTACTACTTTATATTCATCAAGGTAATAGCTTGATCACTATAGCTATGATCACAGTTAATTTTAATGATTCTGGTTTTAAACCACTGTGAGATCTTCCCTAAATTAAAAAGATCCACACAAGAAATATAACCAAATAAAAAGTCTGTCCCAATGTAAGTGACCTACTTTGGTTTAAGGCCTATCTATAAACAAGCTTATGCCTGGGGCCAGAGTACAAAAGACCTGCTCTAAGTGTAAGTTGTAACTTACACTTAGAACATGTCTTTTAAAATTGGGCCTTAGTTTGATTGTGTACCAGTTTATATTCAGCAAGGTAATAGCTTGATCACTATTTCTTATAAACACAGTTAATTTTAATCATTCTGGTTTCAAACTATTATGAGGTCTTATTTAAATGAAAAAGATCCATAAGAAAACATGACTAATAAAAAAAACCTGGTGAAGGCCCCCACTATATAGGGTTTGAAAGTTTGTTTGTGTATGGCCAAGCGATTTTTTTCCCCTGGAAAAAAATTCCATGAAGTGGCCATTTGGCATTTGAAAAGGTCAATATCTACATGTCAATTAAGATGTGTTCAGTGACCTCGTCTTTCGACATTGTAATATAGACCCATTTAAAGCTATGTCCAAGGTAAACTGCTAAATCATTTTGCTTCATCAAATAACTTTCATATGGGGAGGGTGGCTCAATGACTAAAGTGTTTGCCTTACAAACACAAGGTGCAAGGTTTGAGTCTCACAAGGGATAATTGGCTAGGCTTAAAATGGCTCGCAAGGGCAGTTAGTTTAGTACTAAACTATGAACAATTGCTATGAACCATGTGTAAAGCAACTCTTTTTAGCTATTCTTTAAGTTTTCTAGTTTTAAATACTCATTAAAATGTAGTATGTGTTCTACATTTATCCATTTATTTCACATCAGAGGAAGATGTAAGGTTCATAGGTTTATAGGTTCATAGGTTGATACTAGGCTATCTGCCCTAGGGCATTTATAAGCCTAGCCAGAGTGTGTTTGGCTTTCGCCACCCTTTTAGATTTGTTGACTGTGACTCTGTATAGTAGGTCACAGAAGACAGCCCTTTTAAGGTTAGTTTATGGTGCCTCTGTCTAGCAGGGACACAGAAGAGATCCCAGGGGTAAACGTACGATCTCCCATCCACTCGTCAAGATTTCTTTTGAAGAGGGTCAGTGAGGAGCTCTGCCTAACATGGATTGGGATCTTCTTCCAGAGTGAGGAGAGCCTCTGGGATATGAATCTGTCCCTCCAGCATGTCCTATTTATTTCTGTGCTAAGGTTTAAGTCCCTGGAGCATGTAGCTCTATGGGATTTGGATTTCCTGAGGTGGAGCATGTCCATTAATTCTGGGTTGGACATGGCTTTATACGTCAGGCATAGATCGCCTCTGAGTAGGCGGTAAGCAACTGAGTAGAGCTGGAGTTTCTTTAGCCGAACTGCATAGGGCATCTGTTTGAGTCCCTTGATCCTTTTGGTGAGGTACTTTTGGGGTCTCTCCAGTTGCTGCAGGTGTCGGGTAAGGTACATCCCAAATGGGGCATTGTATTCAATTATGGGTCTGATGAGTGAGGAGTAGAGGGGCACAATGACCTCTCTTGATCTAGATGTGAACCCTTTCATGATAAGATGGGCTATATAGAAGGTCTTTCTTACCACTTTGGCAACGTGATTGTTAAAGGAGAGATTACTATCTACTTGGGTCCCCAAATCCCTAATTACTTCTTCCATACCTAATGGATTACCACCTATGTGGTAATTTGTGGGAACTTTGCTTTTCCCAAAGGGGATGACTATGCATTTTTTGGCATTTAGCTTTAGGCCATGGCTCTGGCATCAGTTATCCATCTCTGTGAGACCCTTTTGGAGGATGCTTGTATCAGCCGGAGAGTCGATTATGGCACCCAGTTTCCAGTCATCTGCGAACTTGGTCAGCCATAGTCCTCTCGTGTTAGCCTGTACCTCAGAGAAGTATAAACCAAACAAGAGAAGTCCCAGGACTGAGCCTTGTGGGATGCCACTTGTAACTGGTTTAGGGTCTGACATGGCACCTGCAATTCTGACCATGTGGTTTCTATCCCTGAGCCAGTTTGCAACCCATCTTGTGACATAGGGGTTGATATTTAAGCTGGTGAGCTTATTTATGATGCCCGAGTGGGGTATTGTGTTGAAGGCTTTTGCGAGGTCCAGGTAGGCCATGTGGACTACCTTCCCTTCATCTATGGCCTTGGTAACTGTTTCAAAGAAGTCAACCAGGTTCAAGAGGCAAGATCTGCCCTTAACAAAGCCGAATTGGGTAGGATCTAGTGGCTGGAGGTTCCCAATGTCTTTGTTTATGAGTTCCATGATGATACAATCCATAGCTTTGCAGAGCAGACTAGTCAGGCTTATAGGGCAATAGTTTCTGGGGTCTGTTGTGGCACCACCTTTGTGGAGCGGGACCACTGTTGCTGTACACCATTCCTTGGGTACATACACTATAGTAGAACTGAGATTGAACAGTAACTTTATGTGAGTGTTCAGTACTTCTTGGACTCATATAAGACCAGCCCGGGACACCGTCCGGTCCCATTGATGCTGTGTTTTTTGCTTTGGAAAGGGCAGCTCTCACCTTTGCATCTGTGATGTCAGGGAAGCTACATTCTGTTGGGATAGACATTTGCTCTTTTGGGGGGGAAGGGGGGGAGAAGTTTGCACTGAACCTGTTTGCCAGGATGTTGTCAATGTCTGTGGGATCAGTGCATTTTTTTGTCGTTTTGCACTAACTCAGAGCATATCTCGGAGTTGCCACCCAGATTCCTGACATAACTAAAGAAGGCCTTGTGATTATCTTTAGCGTCTTGTGCAATTTTTCTTCTGAAGCTGGCCTTAGATGATTTTATGAGGGATCGTTGTTTCTTGCTAGTACTGATCAGAGATGCCTTCCCTTTTTGGGATTTTGCTCTATCATGTAGCAACTGTCTCCTTCTGTTGTATAGCTTATTTATGGCCGGTGTCCATCAGACAGGTCTCCTACCTTTGGAGGAGTGAGTCTTGGTTTTATTTGGGATAGCACGATCCATGCATTCCTGTAGTTGTCCATAGAATGCATTTGTAAAGGATTCTGTGGTTTGGGAAGTATTTTCCACTGGCCCGGGGGCTTTGAAGGATTCCACCTCGGCTTTGAGAAGTGTGAAATTTGCTTTTGAGAAATTCTTCACTGTGGTTTCCTTGGCTGGCGGTGGGGATGGGATATGGATGTCCAGTGAGATTAATTTATGGCCTGATCTTACCAATGAGGGGCATACCTCTGGTGTGGAACATAGAGTCCCCATGTTGGTGATGACCAGGTCCAATATGTTTTCCCCTCTTGTGGGAGTGGTGACCAGTTGTTCCATAGCATTTGAGTTTATAAATTCTAGGAACCGTTGGGTGAGTGTGTTGGGGCTTGAGTAGTTTTCCCAGTCAATGTTTGGGTAGTTGAAGTCACCCAATATTATTGTGTTTGGAGAGATCTTCATTTTCTCCAGTGTTCTCAGGAAAGCCGAGTGGAGTTCCTGAGTTTGGGAGGGTGGTCTGTAGCAGACTACAAACTGAAAGGCAGTTTTGCCCACTGTTAGTTGCACATGGATGGTCTCCAATGCTTCGTGCAGTGCCACTAACCTGGAGGTGTGGGTATCTTTGATGAATATGGATACTCCCCCTCCTTTTGTGGTTCAGTCCGAGTTTTGGGGCCAAAAAGCATGATATGAGGTATAACCTGGTAGTGCTGGGGTGCTCTCGGGAGCCTTGAACCAGGTTTCTGTTACTGCACAGATATCAATATTCTCCATACTGAAGAGTGCCTTGAGTGCGTGCATCTTGAGGTTTAGACTTCTGGCATTGAGCAGCATTCCCCTTAGTTTTTTTTCCCTTGTGTTGTCTATGGAGGTGGGTTTGTCTTTTGAGCCTTGCCTAAAAAAGGCACTATAGGGGTGGCAAGAACCTTAGCCAGTATTCGAAAGCACAGGCGTGACAGGTGCAAGCCACCCCTAGCGAAGCAACGTGGCTTGTCGAGCATGTCATCCCAGGCTGACAGACACTGGATCCCCTTTGAATGGCACCAATACTTTAGCCAATTGTTAAAATTGATCATTTTGTCTTGATACTGTGGCATCATTCTTGGTGAGGGCAAGATGCTACTCAAGGTCAGGGTCATACAGGCCTGGGCTACATGATCAGAGAGCTCCTCTATGTCTCTTTTCATGGAGTCCAGGGAGGTACGTCTCAGGTCATTCACACCAGCATGGACAATGACGGAGTCATATTTGTACTTGTTTTGGAGTGACCTGAGTGCTTGTGTTATGTGGCGGATCCTGGCACCTGACAGGCAGCTTACAGTGACCTTCTCCTTGTTCAGTCTGGTGAGTGGGACATCAGTGTGTCTGACAATAGAGTCACCTATTACAAGTGTATTAGGTGTGTTGTTTGGCCTTAAGGGCTGTGACTGTGTGGCACACTGACTTTGTGAACTATGTGGTACATCGGTATTGTTTTGGGGTGGCGGTTGCTTGGATGTCTGCTTTGGAGGTCTCTGCTGCTTTGGCAGATTTTTATTTAGAGCCTCAAGTATGTATTTGTGTGCTTATGTGTTTGGTTTGCTGATGCAATAGGTCTATGTGAGACTGGATTTGTGTTGTGTGTGGTTACCTTCTCCTCCTGACTGACTGTGCCAGTACTGGGTTGAGAGAGCTCAGCCTCCAGTTTGGCTATATAGCTGCATCTCTCACATATATTTGAGCTTGTTGGGAGGAGGAGAGGGTGGTCTGTGTACATAAGGCAGTTGTAACATTGCCTCAAGATTCCCAGATTCACCAGCTGGACTGGAGTGTAAACCCAAAACTGACTTTTGGACATGCCAGAATAGTATAAGGGACTGCTTTTTGACTGATCAGAAAGGACCAGTATGGAGCCAAGTACTTATAAGGAGCATAAGAGGGTGTAGTGCTTTAGTTTATTAGTGTTTACTTATAAGAGCAAGTGCAGGGCTTTAGAATGAAAATAGAGTGCTTACTTTGAGATTTAGAACAGTTCTAAGGGAAAAAGTGAAGCTGTAAGGTTTAGAGTTATACTGTGGCAAGCTTTAAATAATAAGGAAGGAATGACCAGTTTAGGGGCTATTTTAAATACTGATTTTATACATGTAGATAGTAGCTGCTATCAGGTTTGCACCAGCAGATACTTTGAAGATCAGAAAACCTGAAAATCAAATGGCTCACATTTTTTAAGAACAGAAGCTATCAATTATATGCTAGGAGGTGGGAATTTGTCAGGGGTGGTCATACCTGTAAGAAAAACCTACCCAAGCTAGAGTTTTCACTATGTGATACCTTAAACCTTCTGTAATAGAAGCCCATGGGATATACACAAATGATCCCTTAAGGGGGTCAACTGTTTCAGCAGTATGGCTTATGAATGTCCATGGCGTATTACTTTTTCTTTTTAAGTCCTTATGGGTACATTCAGGCCAATAAAGTCAAACCCCACTAGCTCAGGGCATGTATGTTTCAGCCTTCTTATGATGTCATCATAAGTGGAATGTTTGGCTATAATTTAGAAACACAGGGTAACCCAGCTGCTGTCCATTGGCTTTAGTAAAAAAGGCTGAATTGGTTAAGGCAAAGGGCAATCGCAGCCCCCTTTGCCAGAAATAACAGTAGATAACAATGGGTGTGGTACATCCATAAGGAACACAAGTAACACCCATCCAAGGAAATAGGGTGATAGAAAAGTAGTTGTGGAGTGAGGGTGGAGAAGAGGGACACATGAGAGATATGATGGGATAGGAATGTCTGAGGGAGACTCAGAGAAGCATGAGTCATTTTTTTTGTGGGAATAGGCCTCATTCTTTTCTTTAGAGAATAGAAGGAATGGAAAAGACACAGAAAGAGGACGAGGGCAAAACATCAGGTATAAACATATAACACATATCACAAGATATGACAGAATGGTTTGGAAATAAACATAAAAGAGAGGTAATGTACATAGACAGCACACATACAGACTATATGACACTGGTGAAGGAAAATGGACAAACAGGATAGGGATGCATGCCAACCATAGTGCAATGCAAAAATACATAGGTTCCTATGCACAACTCAGTGCTGAGGTGTTGCAAATTGTGTGACGGTCATTTGAGAACATGCATGACTGACGGTAGGTAAGTGTTGGAAAAAACTAAATGGGGAGTCCCGTCATTGCAGTAGACAGTAGATATCAAATTCAGTCATCTACTAGGCTGCCAGCAGTGCAAGTGTAAGCCAAGCAACAGCAAGGATGAGCAAATCCAGAGAAAGAAATGTATGAGAAGACAAAGAGAGAGCAGACTAAAACCTCCAACCCTGCATGGCAAAGACAACCAACCAAGCACAGTGCCAAACAACATTACCATGAAAAAGTAAGAATGTGGCTGTCTAAGACGTATGCCATGTTAAAGGCAAGACAGATGGGTTTTCAAGTATGCAATGTACATGTGTGGCATGCAATGGAATAACATGATCCAGTCAGAAATAAGTGTCAGCACACATACATACACCAATGACATGGAATATAATGTAAATGGAGAGACATGTTTGAATAATGACAGTTAAGGAATGTCAGCCTGTGCATAGGTAGGGAGCATACAAATCCCTGGGTAATGCACAACACGCAAGTATAACATGAACAATGCTGGAATCAAATCAGTTGCCACCATCTTGTGTGCATATGATTTGCATGTGTAAGATACCTAACACATTGGCACAAGGTAATATTGTACAAGTACACTTACATGGCAATGATGATAATGTAGAGGAAGGTAAGCATACACATAATATATGTCATGTATATGTGCAACATGTAGGCCAAAGCTAAAAGAGGAAGGGGGTTTGATCAACACATGCATGAGGAAATGCCATCAATAGAAACTGGCACATAATAAAGTAGATCAACCTTATCTAAGGAGACACGTTGCATATGCATGTGTTCACCAGATAGGATGGGCTGCAAGTCTTCCAAAGCTACATCGAAGCAAATGGTAAATGTATGTCACATGGGTATAGGTGGATTGCTGATGGCTATAAACATGTCTGTGTACAAATGACAAAAGCACAGTAATGTGCAACTGTTAAACAGCAAGATGCATAGGTACACAACAAAAGTACTTTTGATTATCACATAACCATCTGTATTGCCATGCTGCACAATGCAACAGGTGCCACAATCATCATTATTGACATAAATAGCACAGTACATGTGTAGGACTGATTAAAGGACAGTCCTGTGAACAAAAGTACGGCACAGAAAAATGGAATACCTGCATGTAAACAGTCATTTATTACAAGGGTGGTTGTGTGTCAATCATAATATGGTCATACTCCTTTATATCCATGTAAAGTAGTATATATGTACTATAAATGCATGAACACAAACATGTATGCTAATCTATATATGCATGCCATAATGTATGCAATTATCAAAAAGACTGGCAAGATATAGACAAACAAGGGAGTCATTAATGATGCTACAGAAAGCATCACTTCTGTATACTAACTAAAGGACCAGTGAATGTCTATGCAGTATGTGTAGAATACTTGCTCACATATACCAGTAGCAATCATTTGATAGAACATGGGGTACTTGCTTATTATCACAACCACATTTTTATGGTCATGAAATTGGCATACTACAAGTCAATCAAGGGCATTTAAGATTAAGAAGTGCTCTTTAAAGTGTTTTCTACTGTCGCATTACATTGCTTGACTATCAGGAGCACACTAAGCTGTACATATACACAGGGAGTTTCTGTTGGTAGTTGCAGAATGTAGTCATATGCGATGTAGCACTGCTGCCATTACCTGTCATCGCAAGCAACTTGCAAAGCTGCCAGCATTCATCCCGTTATTTTTTTTCCTTTCACCTTTACTGTGTACCTCAAACAAGGCTGACCACAAGTCAGATGGCAGGATCCTAATTTAACACACCAACATTAATAGATAACAGGAAAGGAAGGAAGCAGTGACAAAGTAACAGCCACACGCACTTTCCTTGGGGTGCAGTCCTTCAAGGAGATGAAGTCTGAAAAGGAACGCATGCTGTTATTTACTGACAGCAGTACTCTCTGATGAGTCGGCACGGTTACTTTCGTGAAGTCTTTCATCCTTTCTGCTATGCATTTCTTTAACAATAAATCACATTTGTTAAATTTGACCCACACAATATAGGGCCACTGTTTTAAACTTGCTCTTACACCCTGTTTACAATCTTCAGAAATCGACTTGTACGATAACAGTCATGACAATTTTTCCGTGCATCTGTAATGTACGCAAATCAGGAAGATAATGTCTTTATTTTCTGGTCTTCCTGAAGGTAATCCACACTTTTTACTGAGCAATAAGGACCTTCAATAACACTTTACAGTGTTGCATGACCTCCTTTGACTTGAAGTATGCTATTTTCACAACCGCGACAATGTGGTTGCGATAATACGTAAGTACCGAACATGGCACAATATTTGCCAGTACATGCCACAAACAAAGTCATTGTGCCACTATGACAACATGACACAACAATGCTCCAAAAATCACATATACAAGGACCTGTCATGTTGTTGAGCAGACATAATACAGCAAAAACCAATGCAAAAATGGGCACAATGCATACACACAATAACATATGCAACTAATTCTACTACACTCACTTTACTGTGCTATGTGAGAACTGTGGGAATAATGTAGTATGTGAGCCATTGTCATTCCATCTAGGTATACAGTGGAACAACAAAAGCAGAACAATTGTGTCTCGCTTGCATTATGGCAGAACAAGTGTGTCTCACTTTCATTATGCTAACTGCAACAGTCATATCTGTCACATACAGGGCCATAGTGTCACACACACACACACGCACACACTTAAGAGTAGCACCCCTACCTATATTGAGCAATGCATGCAATACTTACAGCATGATCATGTGCATCAAATTGATTACTGCATGTGTAATCTGGTAATGTGCATCATACTGCCGCAGCAACATAATGACACATATGACATGATATGTGCATTGTACATTATGAAGTATGTTAGAAAAGTATAGGCACAATATGTGGCGCCTACACATTTGTCCCTATACTGTAAATATCTGGATATGGAAAACACCATGGTGGTAGCATTATATATTATATATATATATATATTATATATATATATATATATATATATATATATATATATATATATATATATATATATATATATATATATATATCTACATATATATTATATGGCTCACACAGACAATACTTATGGCCCTGATGGTTGATGCAGTGGAACATTGCAAAAGATCTCTCTAGTGATATCCTTGAAGGACTTGCATATGGCCCATGCCATGTCCATAAAAATGCTGCCCATCAGGTCCCTCATCAATGTCTGGAAGATATCTGCCAATACATCCCAGATTTGGTCCCAAAGATAATCTCCTTGGCATGGTGGTGGACATCTTCTATGATGAGCAGCAGGAATGATAGCACATGCAGGTCCCAGTCTGGTGTCATCATCTTGGTTTCCAGCATGTTCATCATCCTGGTCCTCAGAGTCAGAGTTTTCTGGCAGTGGTCTGTCATATTATTGTCTTCAGTGTACCATAGGACAGCTGCCATGGGTTCCATACTCTGTCAAGGTATAACACAGAAAAAAAAAGATGTAGGTGTAAGTAACGGAGGATGCAGCCATATGTCCTAGCTCAGGAAACATAGCATGGAATGTATTGACATTTGGATGCCAATTTGCTGATTTCTGTCTAGATTTTATCAATCATTTTATTTTTCTCTTAAGAAATTGAACAGTACTTACAGTTTCAGCAGGAACAGGAAATGTAGTAGTAGAACAAAAATAACAATTAAAGTCATAATGGCAACAATCAAACATAAATGGTGAGCTGGGCGGGGTTGGAGTGAATTTTCAAAAATGTCCAGGCACAAATTTGTTTTGTGATGAATAGCTTGCTGCTGCATTCCAAACACACTTCATAAAGGTTGTTGTTGTAGGTTAGCTCCCACGAGCACCTCCAGAATGTTTAAAACAATTTGTTTAATATCAAATTAAAATGATGAGTGTTTTCATCCACTTACATGTCTAGACTTCATCAGATAAAGCAATTGAAGTTAACAGGTGTTAGGTGTGACATCACACAGTATTGTCTAATCAGAGCAGCTCAAACTAAATGCTTAGGAATAAGCACATTTAAAGGTGTATATACAAGTATGAGAAACACTGGATGAAGAAATGTGTTTTTTGTAATTATTGTGGATTTATTTATGAGAATAACAGGTTTATTATGAGAAACAAGAAATATTGAATATATAAAAAAATTTAATTGTGAATCAAAAGCCTTAGTATACTTAGCTAGGTGTAATGATTCTCCATGCTATTATATTGGTAAGGCTGAACGTAGATTAAGGGACAGAGTCTACAAACATTTATATGATATTAGGAAAAAGAATCCAAACAATGCCTGGGCTCAATATATTATAGAATATCCAACACATTCTTTTAAGTTTATCGCATTCAACAATGTTGAATTAGACACCAAAAGGGGACTGTGGATATTCATTTTGTAGAAGAAGGAGTTATTTTGTCACCTAGAATTAAATTCTTGTGCTTGGCCAGGTTTAAATGATATACTTTCCATCACATGTTTATTAAAACTTAAGGCATTTTCATCTTAATTTTTTGAGGGCTTTATATTGAGGTTGTACCGGTCTTAGTGTACCTGATCTTATTTGATTTTGGAAGCTAATCAGTGTCAGGCTTGGTTAGTGTTTGGATGGGTAACCACTTGAGTAACATTAGGTGTGTATACACACGTTATATATTTATACTTTTGTAACATGATTTATATATATTGAGCTTCCAAATGGGTAATGCATATTTTACATTCTATACTTTCAGTCTTAAAGAGTGTACATAAAGTTACAATTTATGCCCAACTCATCAGAAATCAAAAGTTTAAAAAAAGCAATTGGTTGGCTTGATTAATAGGTTTTCAAGAAGTAGTGAAATGAGGGGAAGTAAGGTAGGAGGGGGACAGAGTTAGAAGGATAGTTGAGGAAGTGAGTGGTGAGAAGATTTGAAAAGTAAGTGTTGGTGGAGAAGAATTAGAGAGAGAAAAGCAGGGGAGTTAATAAGTTATCTGGTGGCATCACAGTTACAGAGACGAGAATTCAGCAGATGTGATTTTAGGGCTATTTTGAAAGAGGCACAGGAAGCTATGGTTAAGATATTGGGGGGAAGGCTGTTCCATTGTCTAGCAATTATATTGCTGTGGAGGGATGCACCTGCAGAGTTATTGGCTTTAGATACTTGTAGTAGAGGTTTGTGGTTGGATCTCAGGACTCTTGTTTTGGTGCAAGGGTGTAGTATGTTTTGAAGGGAAGGGGCTTTGTCAGGGCAGTACAGCATATTGTAGGCTAGTTTGAGTTGATTATATAGTAGGAGATGGGGAAGTTCAAGCCAGTAAAGCTGTTTGAGAGGAATGCAGTGGTGTATTCTAAAAGGAGAATTAGTTGCAAATTTGGCTATTTTATTGTAGCAAGTTTGCATCTTGGATAGGGCTGATTTTGTAATATTGGTGATGATTGGGGAGAAAAAGAGCAGGGTAGAGTTGAGATGAGTATGAGCTATAGTGACTCTAGTGCTATCTGTTAGGAATTGTTTTTTTTCTATATAGGAAACCTAGCTTTTTGTGTACATTTTTAATATTTAGGGATATGCGTATGTCGTGTTTCATGTTGCTGTCAATTTCTACACCCAGTAGTTTGGTATAGTTGACTGGAGATATGACTGTACTGTTACTAGAGGTGATGTTAAATGTTGGGCTATGCGTTGAGTGCTGTGTGGGTGGAAAGATAAGGATTTTAGTTTTTTTGGGATTTAATATTAGTTGTGAGTCTGTAAGCCAGTGTTCTACAGAGAGAAATGAGGATTGTGTTAGTTGTTGCAGTTCACGGAGGGAGGAAGAGGCGCAGATAAGTGTAGAGTCATCTGAATGCATTGGGTGACTGAGGCCTGCAGTGTGGCTATGTGTTTGTTGGTAAATAAAAAAAACAACAGAAGTCCAAGGATGGAACCCTGTGGGAGTCCTAGTGAAACTGGAAGTAGAGATGAGAGTTCTAGATGCCATCTGACAGCCTCCTGTCTGTCAGTTAAGTAGCTTCTGAACCAAGACATATTGGGGTAGCTAAGATTTAGTTCTAAAAGAGTGTTGATTAGTTTGTCATGATTGACCATGTCAAATGCTTTGGAGAGATCAAGAAAGATAGCTGAGATAAATTTTCCATTGTTTCTATGGCTGTTTACTGTTTGTGTGAAAGACATAAGGGTGGTAGTAGTCCTCTTGGAAGGGTCTATATTATATCATCGAATGCTTAAAAAAGCAAACGCTGGTTGATCGAACTTATTTTTGTGAAACTGCAAAATATCAAAGCAGCAGAAACTCAAAATTTTTCCTAGGGAAAGAATTCGGTTGTCCGTTTCTGTTGCTTCGGTATTTTCAGTGTTATGGTGGAAAGTTACCGGTTGGATTCAGGTAAGTGTGCGATTGTGTGGATGTGAGTGTTAGGGTGATTTAGGTGAGTTAGGGTTAGGGATCGGGTTAGGTGTGTGTGCGATTGAGTGGACATGAGGGTTAGGGCGGATTTAAGTGAGTTAGGGTTAGGGAGCGGGTGAGATGAGTGTGCGATGGTGACGGACCTTAGGATTAGAGTTTGAGTTAAGGTAAGTGGGTAGTTAGTGGTGTGTGCATAGTTTAGTGTAGTGTTAGGTATCAGATTTTAGGTGTAAGTGTGTGGATTTCTGTTTGTTTGGTGTGCTTGTGTTGTGTGTATGTGTTTTGGATCAGCGATTTTTTTCCCTGGGAAAAAAATCGCTGATCTGACAGTTTGAGATTGTAAGCTTTCGCTTAAATTAGGTCGATCAATCAGCGTTCGCTTTTTTAAGCATTCGATGATATAATATAGACCCTCTTGGAAGATCTAAAACCATGTTGGGTTGTAATAAGTAGATTATTGGAGTTAAGGTGGGTCATGACATGTGTATGGGTGCACCTTTCAAGGATTTTGGAGAGGGGAGATAATACAGCTATTGGGTGGTAATTGGTAAATTCTTTGGAGCTGCCCCCTTGTGTAGTGGAGTAATGTATGAGATTTTCCTGAGTTGGAGGACTAGGTTTTCCTTAATAGAGCAGTTTATAAGTATTGCTACTGGATATGCAATAGCCTTAGCAGCTATTTTTAAGTATTCAGCAGGTAGTTTATCGGCAGAGGGGGTTGCTGGCTTTAACTTACTAAGTAGCTTCCCAATATGTGTAATTTTTACTGGTAGGAACAATAATTAACACGTTCATTTTAGGATCTTGTTTAAACTATTTGTAAATCATTGTTATATGATGTTTATTTATAGATAAATATATTTATGTGAATTTTATTTGTATTGGGAAGATGTAGTGGGGATTTTTATGTGATTACAGTTTTATATAAATGCAAATGTAAATGTTTCTCGTATATGTACATGCACCTTTAAATGTGTTTATTCCTATGCATTTAGTTTAAGCTGCTCTGATTAGACAATACTGTGTGATGTCACACTTAAATTCATTATATAAACACCTGTTAATTTCAATTGCTTTATCTGATGAAGTCTATACGTGGACAAAATCGCTTATAATTTTAATTTGAGTATTAAACAAATTGTTTTTAACATTCTGAAGGTGTCCAGTGTCTATCCTATTGCCAGGAGTTATATCTGAGTGTGTCTTCATTGCTGTTTATTTTTAAATTAGTTTGTTCATTCCATGAGAACCTCTTGGTTGCCTGACTGAGGGAAAAATATCCCCTTGTGATGTCCTCACAGTATCAGTCATCGATACTGTTCTCAGTCTCTCTGTTTTTTCCTCTGGTACAACAGGAAACTGGCTCATCATCAGACAAGGCTGCAGAGGGTAGGTCGAAGGGAAGTGGTTGGCTTCCGTCATTTGGCACTGCTTTTCAGACATGGGAGATATGGATCTATGTTGGAGACCCTTCGAGTCTAATGGCTGTAACTGTGATGAGGAGCTCCAGGAATGGACCTTTCCATTGGGGTTGAAGGGCATGTCATCTGGAGAAGGAACAGACAACTCCCCAGTCTACTGAGTTGACATCATGAGTTGCATCAGGACCAGGCTGGAGCTGGGTGGAGATTACCTGTGAATGAAGATGTTGCAGAACAGAAATAAGTTGTTTACATTAAGCATGCATTGTTTCATCAACTACATGAAGATCAAGATTTGCAGATAGGGGTGTTGTTTGCATCCTCATAGGGCATCACATGAGGATTTCATGAGAGGGGAACTTTCTAGGTGCACTGATTGCACTATGGATAGTAAATAAAACTAAGGGCAAGACATCTAACCATTTTAGACCCATTTCTGCAATAAGGTTTGCTAACTTAGTTTTCAAAGTCATATTCATTTTTTTACCATGCCTGAAGCCTAAGGTCTGTGTGGACAGTGATACTGTATCTGAATATTTAGAACTTTACAAATTTGTTGAATAATCTGATGTGTAAAATCAGTACCTCTATCTGACTGAATATGACATGGTACCCCAAACCTGGGTATAAACTCATATAAAACCTTCTTGGCTACTGAGGCTGAATCGTTTTTGATGCATGGGTATGCTTTGACCCAACCAGAAGAAACATCAATCAAAACCCGGACATATTTAAATCTCGTACACATTGGTAATTCTATGAAGTCACACTGTATACAATAAAAAAGGCCCCCGTGGTTTCTTAATATGCTGTGTGAGAACAGTCACATATTTAGATACATTAAATAGAAGACCTATATTACATATGTACAAGATGCTGAACAACTTCTGAAGCATAAGAGGCATACCAGTCAGTCAAAATCTGTCTTATTACAGTTTCCCAGATGGGTTCTGATGAAGTCAATTTACTTGATGAAAGTGCTTAACCTCATGTCTTTGCGTTAATAAAATCTTTCTGTGGACCCGCAACGCTGTGCTACTTTTGGTTATCTGGTCTATTTTGAGCACATTGTGCACCATTTGTGTGGATTAGTGGCACATTTAATAACAGCTATTTCCTTTGGGAGAAGCAGGGCATTTAATAACTCATTTATATAAACTGCAATTTTAATTTTTGTCCATGGAGAAGTCAAATAACCTCATATCTTGGAATTACTGTACATTGTAACAAGTCTTCCCTGTGCTAGCTTGCAAGCTTCAGTAATAGCTACTAATTCAGCTACTATTTGAGCTGAAAGATTTCTCTGCAATTGTCCAGTCAATAATACTTGGTCAATGCTACAGACTGTAAAAGCGTCTGTCAATTGTCTGTCTTCTCTTCTGATGTGCGATCCATTGACAAATAAAATTAAGTCAGGGTTCTGCAGAGGAGTATTTCCGAGGTCATGTCTAGGAGGTAGGGACGTCGGGAAGCGTACTGACTGTACGCACTTCAGTACAGTTTTTGCAATGGAGGGGTAGAAACAGGCACTAGGACCCAGGGCATACCTCTCAACCATACTCTTTTTTTACATATTTTGTGGCAAAATAATGGGGTGCCACGATTCCTGATTGGCCCCCTTTAATTCCCGATTACTTTCAATATTTTTCTTTTCTTTTTTTTTTTTTAAGTTGCTGCTGACGTCATCAGCAATGCATGCAGGAGTGTAATGATGTTACTTCATGAAGCAGACTGCCTGCTCGCCTATATGAAAATTTGAATTGGGAAGGAAGTGGTCTGGAGTACTCATAATAGTGTAGCAGCGAGAGGAGCTTTCAGAGCTGTTCAGTATTTCACTATTTGCTGTTTACTCTGTTAACCCAACCCAAGTACACAATGTACTTCAAGTTCTGCACTGTAGTGCAGACTGCAGAGTTTTTCAGTCCGCCCAGCTCTCATCCGTGTTCCACAGTCCGTGATCACTAAGTCCCAGTCCCACCAGCTGGGATTCAGGAATTTACTTTCTCTGGCGGCTGAACTACACCTCCTCTGGTACAAGGTAAGCAAAACAAAACAAAAAGCACCTTAATATTTTGCATAATCAAAACTGCATCATCTGCCGACTCCAACTAAAATACAAACAGTCTAGCAATGCAAAAAGTAAACTATTGATTTTGCCATGTATTCACGTAATAAAGTAAAAAAAAACCACCTGTAGGATTAAAGGTATACTGCCAGCACCAACAATAAGTAGAAACGTAAAACAAACAGCGAATAACATATAAAAAAAAAAAAAAACGTTTATTTTTATGTTGCTGTGTAGTGGTTATCCACTTTGTTTTAAGTTTAAACTATTGATTTTAGCCATTAGTTCCCATAGGAGAAACAAATGGTTAAATTACCTGAGATGTGAATTTCTTTACAGCAGGTGGTAGAGGTAGCAGGTTGCTACGCACGGATTCAGATTATGTTAAGGAAGTTCAAGGAGATGTCAGCACTTGACTGTTTTTATGTAAGGCGATTAGGTGAATATTTCACGTGGTCTCCATTCTTTGATGGATTTATATCTTCAAATTAAACACAAAGCGAGGCTGTTACTTGAATCCTGACCTGGCAAAACTCAAAGGGCTTACTATGTTTTTTGTGAATGATTTTTATCAGCTGCATTGGATGGAACATTTGGTTGAGATTTTAAATATGCTAAATGTAAGTAATGTGAGGGTCATCTTAAGATAACTTTCACAATGATAAGTTATCATCATGCTTTCACAAGTGGTCTTTTTATAAGCAAGGTGGACTGGGAATCATGGTTAATAGTGGAATCCTGTGGACAAATAAACCATCTTCCAAAGTGAGACAAGTGTGTGAATTTCATTGATGTAGTATACTTGCTTTTGTCTTGCAAACATGTGAGATGAAATTCAGATGTTTTTGGTGAATGTTGCTTGTTTTAAGGAAGATTAAAGAAAACATCAGAATCTATGTGAAAAATAAATACAACCTCAATTCTTTTCAGGAGCTGTGAGTGCACCTTTGTAGCATGCTCACTTTTGTAAGTGTAAGAAAGTGAAGTACTCAAGAAATGTGTACAATATTTTAACTATACCACTGGATTATTTTAGGTTATGTGGTGGGGATGGTGTTTCTTATGCAGGGGGTTTATACTCTGCAGAACCACTGACTTTATTAAAGTGCCAAGTCCCAAATTGGAAAAATGCTTGGTTAATAAGCAACTGTGTTTAATAAGCAATCATCATAATTAATAATTGTATTGTTTTTTACACAAGTTCAAAGTTTGATGCAGTTTCATATGCTAATATAAATAAAACTCTATTGTTCTGGTTATATTTCGTGTTTAATATTTTGTCTGTTCTTCAATTTGCTTTTGAATGTTGGCATCCCGCAATCCCATCGTATTGGGTGAGGTTGCATAATTATGTATGCAAATTTTGTTAATCCGCGAGCAGATGTGTACCTATTTTTCATGAGCCTTTGTCCAGATTTTTGATGTTTCCAGGTTGAGAGGTATGCTGTTGAGACAATTGCAGATCGGAGTAGTTTTGCTGGGTGTGAGGCTGTATGCATTTTAGTTATAAATATACTAAAGGTAAAGGTTCTAATGTTATTTATTATGATGTTGACAGCACCTTGGCTCAACATACACAATGAGGTAACTTGTAAATCAATTGATTGTATTGTTTGTTAGGCATAGTTCCTTAAGTCTAAGAAAGAGCAGGGGGTATAAAACTTTTTCATATGGTTTGGACAAGTCTAAAAATATGAATTCTACCATTTTACCTTGATTTTTTTCTGTATCAAACATACTTTATGAAAGTAAGTAATGCTGTTCCTGTGCTATGGCCTGGCCTAAAATTATGACGCGTTGTGAAAAATAACTTGTTCTTTGCAAGGGGGTTGATCAGATGTATGTGATCATATTTTGAAGTGTTTTAGATAGATAGGACTAGATGGCTATAGGTTTATAGTTTGCCAATTGATGTGATTTACCATGTTTATGTAAGGGGAAAACATAGGATTGATTTTAGAGTACAGGGATAGTTCCTCTACTGGAGAAGCACTACATTTTTTTTAATTTTCTCAGTTTTTTTCCCCTATGTAAATGGGCATGCTGATAGATAACAGTGCAGAATTCTAACTGCACTTGTAATATCAATTATATAATAGTCTCTCTGTCAGCAAACTTACAAATATTTAAGTACTGGAGTATGTGTGAGTTCATTTGTGTATATGTGTGCTTCTTGCAAGAAAAAAGATCTGATAAATGAATATTAGTTAACTTTAATTTCAAGGCATTGTAAGTTTGTCTTCCCTTTTCATATTCCATCTCTGAGTTAGCACCGTCAGGTCAGATGTAGTCTCATCTCCTGCTCATACTTCATTATACCCTAAACTTCTATGAGATATCAGCTGTTTTGTAGTATTATGCAAGCATAGCTATACCTGCAACACAATCACTCACATTATTATTGTTTATAACTGCATCACTGACTGCATAATGTTTAGATTTGGCTTCCCTATACATGGTCAAAGTGAAATGGCTGGAGCATTGGTAGCTTTCAGAAAAAAAAAGATGCCGCTTTTCCTATAGAAAGTCATTCCCAGTGCAATTTCTAATTGTGGTCCAGCAATGATTCACTTCTTTAGGGAGATTTCTCCTTTCTTCACATTGGTGCACACATAGAGTTAGTACATATAAGGGTGTAAAGGGCTGCTTACTCCTCTCCAAAAGCAAGAAAAAATGAGTCTTTTTTTCCATTAGTTTTTTTGTGATTTTATTTATTTATTTTTCGTTCTTTTGGAACTGAAGTTTTACTGTACCTCGACCCTTTAATCTAGTGTTGTTGTTTTGGAACATTGAGGATTTCTGAAGTTTTACTGCACCTCGACCCTTTAATCTAGTGTTGTTGTTTTGGAACGTTGAGGATTTCTGAAGTTTTACTGCACTTCGACTCTTTAATCTAGTGTTGTTGTTTTGGAACGTTGAGGATTTCTGAAGTTTTACTGTACCTCGACCCTTTAATCTAGTGTTGTTGTTTTGGAACGTTGAGGATTTCTGAAGTTTTACTGCACCTCGACCCTTTAATCTAGTGTTGTTGTTTTGGAACGTTGAGGATGTCTGAAGTTTTACTGCACCTCGACCCTTTAATCTAGTGTTGTTGTTTTGGAACGTTGAGGATTTCTGAAGTTTTACTGTACCTCGACCCTTTAATCTAGTTAGGATAATCAGCAAAGAAAGGAAGAATTAGCCTGACAGATTCCTATGCAAATGCAAGCCAGCTAGCAATGACTGACCCAGGAAGGAGCAAGAAGCAGTTTCTTTGGGTCGAGGGTTTGCTTCTCTCAGTATCCACTAAAATGGATTGCATTCATGAGGGGTCATCCAGATTCAGTTGCACTGTGGTAAAGTTAGCCATAATTTCAACATGGTAAGCTACTTTATGTGCTTTTCCACACTTGAACTGAAATATCCATTTTTGTTTTATTGTTTCATCATATAAATGATTAGCATCCTGGCATGTATTTTTCATGGATGGGAGAGAGAGCAGCACTGTGAAGGGGATGTGGCTTGAAGAAAGATTTGTAAGGGGGTGTGGGCGGAGATCAATGTGTTGATGTGGGTGGGGATTGGTGGGGGGAGTCAGCAGACTGCAAGCAGTGAGTACAAATGTTAAAATCCTGGCTACACCCCTGCTAGGAGAAAGCACATTATTAGCAACAAAACCATAATTGTGAAGTTCCCCTTCATCAGCAGTAGGGATAAGAGAGGCTGGATTCAAGAGAGAGCATCTAATAATTTGCAAAGGATTATTAAGTAGAGCTAGCTCATATTTGGAAAGTCTAGAGGCAGAAAGATACTGTGTTTTAGTCTTTAATAATAAAGCATTAACAGCATGTGGAAATGCAACAAAAGTATCATGACCCAGAGTAAGTGCCGCTGCCTTATCAACTAACCTGGCAGTTGTGGCTACTGCTCCAAGGCAAGGGAGAAGCTTGGCTGCTATTGGATCAAGATTTGTACCGTAATAAGCAACTGCTGTAAAGCCATCATTTATTTTCTATGATAATAATCCTAATGCTACCTTGTTCAGTTCACAACAGAAAAGAAAGAACACATTAGTCTGGCAGTCCTAATGCTGAAAGATTTGAAAGAAGTGATTTTAACTGAGTAAAAGCTTGTTCATGGCATTGTTGCCATAGGAGGGGCACAGGGGTGTCGTTTTTCAGTAGGTCAAGTTAAGGTTTAATTATTTCAGCATAGTTGGATATCCACTGTCTATAATAGCCTGCTAAACCAAGAAATAATCTACGTTGTTTTTGAGTAGTAGTTCTCGGTGCTGTTTGTATAGCTTCAATGCGCGAGGGCAAAATGTGCCGTGTATTTTCAGAGATTAGATGTCCTAAATACCAGACTTGAAGTTGACAAAGTTGAAGATTAGATCAGTTTACTTCAGTGGCAGTTTGGGATATCAGACTGCAGGACTGCAGCCCCCCCCCCCCCAGCTGTGAACCACAATGGTACAATCCAATAACTTCTCCTAACCTCACACAGAAAGTGAATCCAGACTGCTGCCTTACCAGTCCGGATTCAGGAAGAAGGCAGCAGACTACTGATGCTACAGAAGTCTATGCAGTGCTAACCGCATAGACTGCAAGGTCACCAGTCTTTGAACATTCGCAAACAGGAACCGGGACCAGAAGTGTGCATTCTGGCACAAACGCAAATGAGCTAAAGCTGTGGATTTTATATTATCATCATTGCAGATACAGAATGAATGAAGCAAACAGCCAAGCCGATACTCACAGCCTATCATCATTGCAGGTACAAATACGTGTGTGTGTGTGTGTGTGTGTGTGTGTGTGTGTGTGTGTGTGTGTGTGTGTGTGTGTGTGTGTGTGTGTGTGTGTGTGTGTGTGTGTTTCATTGCAGGTACAGATACGTGTGTGTGTGTGTGTGTGTGTGTGTGTGTGATTGCAGGTACAGATACTTGTGCGTGTATGTGTCTGTGTAAAATGCCCCAGTTTATTTATACTGGTAGCTATAGAGAGAACTCAGGATACCTGCTGGTGGTGGTGAGAGAATACCTCTGGCTTGAACCCTGTACCCTGGGTGGAGGTAACAAGAGCCTGAATTTCCTACCCACCACCATTTGTGAAACTTATGCAGATTTTTGCCTCATATTTTGTTCTGTTCCTCATAAAACCTGTGGTTTCTGAACTTTGAATTCCTTAAATAGTGGGTACCAGTTATTAGACTTACATTCATCATCCTCACCCTGTGTGGATACAGGTTATTAGACTTACATTCATCATTCTCACCCTGTATGGGTACAAGTTATTAGACTTACATTCATCATCCTCACCTTGTGTGGGTAGAAGTTATTAGACTTACGTTCATCCTCCTCACCCTGTATGGATACAGGTTATTAGACTTACATTCATCATCCTCACCCTGTGTGGATACAAGTTATTAGACTTACATTCATCATCCTCACCCTGTGTGGGTAGAAGTTATTAGACTTACATTCATCATCCTCACCCTGTGTGGATACAGGTTATTAGACTTACATTCATCATCCTCACCCTGTGTGGATACAGGTTATTAGACTTACATTCATCATCCTCACCCTGTGTGGGTACAAGTTATTAGACTTACATTCATCATCCTCACCCTGTGGGTGTACAAGTTATTAGACTTACATTCATCATCCTCACCCTGTGTAGATACAAGTTATTAGACTTACATTCATCATCCTCACCCTGTGGGTGTACAGGTTATTAGACTTATGTTCATCATCCTCATCTTGTGTGGATATGTGTGTATGGCTCACCTTTGCTGCTGTAAATCAGACACAACAATACATGAATATGCATGCTACAGCAAAATGCACTGATTGTCTCTGTATCCAGCCATGTTATGGAAGAGCATGCATACATGTGTGTCCTGAAACCCCAGCTTCAATTCCACCCCCAAGGATGCATCACTACCCTCTTGCTGTATGCAGAATGGCCAGAAACAGTTTGATGTCATGGGGGGGGGGGTTCACCAACAGTGACATTCCTTGATCTCAGATAACATCTCACTCTGTTGGCTGCACAAAGGAACATGTCTGAGCAGCATCTACAGACATTGTGGGATCGGTTGTGGCCTCCAGCTGCATTGGTCATGCTGGTGAGGTCAGTCCAGATTTTATGTCTCCATACCATATCACCAGATTGGCTTAGGAATCTCAGTCCATGTTGCCAGAGACCATAAATTATTATGTCATTTTCCAGAGGGAAGTTGTCACCCCTAGGATGGTTGGCCATCTGACAGACATAATAATATTCCTGTGTGAGGCCATGCATGCATGTAATTCTTTGATTAACATTTGTTAACATAAACAGTATACATTCTTGGGCAATACAAAGTTCTGTAACTCTATGTAATAAATACTGCCATGACATACAAATCTTAACAGCAATACCTTCATATATAAAGTGTGAAATTAACATAACTTGTAATATCATTAGAGTTCATGAGTAGGACTAGAGTCTCACACTCCATATATGTTCAATGCAGGTCCAAACGCAACAGCATCATGCCACATGAGTCTGCATGCATTGCACATTAAGATACTACAAGTAACAATGTATAGGATCCATATTTTTATTTATTAATTTATTTTATTTTTATTTTATTTTACATTTGTTGACCGGGCTAGTCTAGCTGGATATATTTCCATTTTCAGTAGAGGCCCGGGGAGAAAAGCTCCACACATAATACAATAAAATAGCAGTATAATCAAAAACTAATTAATTGATAAAATCAAAAGATAAACCAGAAATAGACAAGCTGTACAATTGTATAATAACAAAAAATACCAACCATATACAGGCCACAGACAGCACGGATCCTTATTACATTGAGACAGTGGTAATACCAACTTTTGTTAAGGATCATTGAAGTAATATCTGTAAGAGCAACTGAAAATGTATTTAACTGGTTTGTTAGGAAACACAGAATACAAAATATCTGTAATATCAACACAACATACTATATAAGGATAGTGTCAGAATCTGTAGGTTTCCATAGTTACACCACAGAGTGCAAGAAATTACTGATAAGTAATGCAGATATTCAGTAAATCAGCCATTATATACTGTTAACATCTGCAATATGTCTGTCTGTAGAAATGCATGCAAGACTGCAATCAATCATTTAAAATAGCAACACACCTGTATGCATAAAGTTCAAACCCACATCACTCCAGTAACCTATGACAACTTCTGTTAAAGATAACATTTGGAGTAAAACTTAATTTAACTAGGTACCTTGGGAAATGACCGACTTGCAGAGATTCACTAATCACTAAGACAGAAATTCTACCAATTGCCAATGTACCTCTTAGTCAGACTCACAGAATCAAAGCTCACCTACTGTGCACCTACCTTAAGTACCATTTGTGCCATGTATAATTAATGAGGTTCATTAAAATTCAGGCCTTTATAATCCTGTTTGTGCACCTCCATGTAAATTGGCTTCATACACGATAACATCCAAGTGTTCTGTGGAAACACCAAATAGGTGTTAATAAATAGTACCATGTGCCCATTATCTTCCAATGATTTGATAACATCACATCAGCACCACTTTCAAACATTGATTTTGATAGATTTACTGATCAGACCATTGCTAATTGTGAACTGTGTGGTACCTCTGTGAGTATTTCTCTCCGTCTGTATTTTCCAGAGTTATTCAACTTGAGGATCATAATAGCTACTTCAACGATGCTGAGACATGTTTGCGTGCCCAAATGGACTGATGAGGAGATGACCCTGATGTTGACAGTGTATGCCAGATTAGAGCAGAGAATGACAGCCAGACCTAGGAACTTTTCCATGATAGATGTGCGTGTAACCAGATCATAACAGAGCACTGAAGGACAGGTATTTATCACACTGGAGTTCAAGTTCGCCACCACTATGACAACCTGCATCAAAGTGATGCAGACGACCTATGACTGAGGGTTGCCAAGGTGTGGAGGCAGTCTGTAGATCACAACAGTAAGTGTCAATATTCTACATATATTTCAGCATTTCTAAAGATTTGCATGTCCCATATGTATCAGATAGATGTTTTTTATAACCATTTAGTAGCTGCTGTGAAAATTAGCTCATGAGGATAATTAAGTGGACTTAGTAAATGCTGTCCCTGAACTGGGGGTTAGATTCACATATTGGTAATTTATTTAATAATCTGTATAATAATCATAATTATTACGTTTGTATATGTCCATATGTTGTATAATGTCTAACAACATCATTTCACATAGCCACTGTGCTCGTTTATCACTGATGCCTATAGCTCCTAGGTCTCAGATGACTGCGTACTTTGTAGTTTTCTGTTATAGTACCACTATCTCTAGTTTCATTATATGGTGGAATAAAAACATACATAACTTCTATAATTCATTCCTCTTAAGAAAGTGCACAGACTCACTTATTTGAGCTAATAAGGAATGCCTGTCTGACTGTACGTGTTGATACCTGTTATTTATTTCCAATAAAATGCATAATGTTTGCAGTTTTTGTATTCATCTGTTCTCTTCAGGAGTTGTAATACACATCTGTAGTATCTGTTTTTAAAGTAAAGCCCCTACTGACTGATAGCACGGCCTGTAAGACACGTGGCCAAATTTTCTAACATTTTGTCTGTGCTCTGGCTTCCCATCTACATAGTGGAAACATACAGCAGTAACTGTAATCTTGGTTTAATTTTCCCATAGTATTTCTTTTGAGAAGCATATGACAATACTTGTTATTAATGTTTATATTATGCATAGTTATGACTACCCTTTGTTAGTTGTCAAATTCCTGTGAATATGCCCATAATCCATAACAGTCTGCTAACAAATTACTGTTTTTAAAGCACTACCTGTTTTTTTTTTTTTTTTCAAAAAGAACATGTGCTGGATGTTGCCCTGTAAGGCAACAGGCCATTATGCCTAGACTTTGGCATGCTGTTTGCTCATATCAGAGTGGACACATATATGAAACTGTTATCTTGTTTTAATCCACCTATGGCATTTATTTCAAAAAGCATATTCCACTTATTGATATTAATTATTAATGGATATTTTGAGCATGTTTACAAAGAATGCCATTATTCATCGAATTCCTATGAACATATTAATAATCTGTAACATTCTTTGCACATCAACTGTTTAACAGCAGGGTCAGTAAATGTTGCTTAAAACTGTTAGATGCCTGAGCAATCCTTTGGTTAATATTCTATGCTTTGTAAAAGTGCTATCAAGATCTATTGTATCAAACAATATTATATTCAATTCAATAACATCATACTCCTATTATGTAAGAGTATGATACATACATATGTACATATACATACATCCAAATATTTCAAGCACAGACATTAATTTCCTTCAAGCCTGCCACTATACCAAAACACCTGTTCCCATAATAAGTCTTCAGGCTGTTCTTAAAAATATCTAAACTAGTACTTGCTTTAATGTAATTTGCTAGTCTGTTCCATGCATTAGCTACTCTGTCAGAGAACCAGTTAGTACACTTCTCATTCCTATAGAATCTTCTACATAGGTTGTCTGATGATTCTCTACTACTTTTTGAAAATCCCAAGCATTTCCATAACTAGTCTCTAAATGTTGTATATACCTGAATAAGATCTCCTCCTAGAGATATATGATACACTGTGCAAGTTCAGATATTTTTAGTCTTTCATAATAACTTACATTTTCACATCCATGGATGCTCTTGGTATATTTCCACTGTACTATTTCCTATTTACTCATGCTTGTTTTCTTTTTTTTTTCCTCATTTTTTTTTATTTTCTATTAAAATAACATTTACATAATATTTTTAAATATAATTTTAAACAACTATATACAATATTTACAATAGCCTGACTTTCAGTTTTATACACTGTATATTATTAAATATAGAATTAACAGATCAGTTATCAGAGACACAATACTGATTACTGCAGAGTGTCCAACAAAGCTATAACTTTCTTCCAAGGATTATTTACCAATGGCCTGGGATAGATTTATAGTTCTTTGATTTTTATTTCCATCAATGCAGTTGTCTTCAGTAAAGTGTAGAATTCTTCCAAGGTCAGAGTGTATTTGAATTCCTCCTTCTGGTTATGTATTTCCTAGATATAGCAAGTATTGTCCATAACAAATACATATCTGTCTTATTCAGGTAGGGACCTTCATTTACATTTAGAATTATCAATACTTTAGTTAAGATAAAGGATTCATTAAATAAAGCTTGTAAAAAATGATTGATTCCATTCCAATATGGTTTAATTTTATTATATTCATAAAATAATATGAATCCAGTCTGTTTTACTTGACTTTTCACATCTCCAGCAAAAAAACATTTGTAGTAGTATTGATCTTTTTAATCCTATCTGGTGTTAAAAATGCTCTAAGTATTTCCAGTTAAATATTTTCCAGTACTGTGTGTTAGAGGTGTAATTAGCTGAGAGCAAGATGTTAGTTTTAATTTCTTATGTTAACTGCAATGACTGACCTTTTGTTAAGAACTGCCAGTATGATGGTTTGGGAATTGTTTTATATGTTATTAACTCTATGTAGATTTGAAATGGAATTTTTCTTTACACAACTATTATATATAAATTAATACAGAAAACTTACTAGATTTGGAATATCTTTAAATGAGGAATTATTAATTAATCTGCATAAATCTTGAGTGTATATTAGAATGCTTTGTAAGGTTAACCAGTCCTGTGTTGGAATATTGTAAGCAGTTTTTATCATATGTATATCTAAAACATTTAATTTATTTACACATTGAAACCAGCATAAGAATCCATTTTGTTCTCAGGAGGTTATTGTTTTCCTATATATTTTGTGAGGAAGGTTCTTAGTGATGGTAAATGGGGTTAAAAGGTCAAACCAAAGTTTTTTATCTGTGTTTGCATTGATAAGTTTCGTAAAGGAATTGATGTAATGATTAATCAGTGTTGTTTTAGAAGGTTTTGTTATATTATATTATATACTTATGCATAGTATTTACCAGGGTTTGTCTGATTTGTCTACTATTAACATTTTTTTAACAGATTAAATTCATTTGTTAATATAGTCATTTTTAATTCTTTCCACTTGGCAAAATAATTTGGGTTTATCCAGTCTATTGTAGTTTTAAGCACAGATGCTTTTATATATGTTTCTATTTCTGAGAAGATCAATCCTCCTTGTTTCCAGGATCTAATGTGATGAGTTAGAGCAACTCTATTCTTTTTGGGATACCATAAACATTTTATTAAATATGAGTTTATTTCTTTAAGAATGCATCTTTCAGGAATTAACTGTATTGCTAATGCTACATATAGTATTTTTGGCAATAAGACCATTTTTATTAATTGCAATCTGTCTTCAAAAGTTAATATAATTTTATTCCACTTTTCTATATATATTTTTATTGTTTCAATAATGTTTTTATAATTTAGTAATATTGTTTCATTTATATTTTTGCATAACACTATTCCTAAATAATTTAGCATAAGTTCTTGTTTTCCTATGATGGATTTATCTGTAACTTGTAGTTCTTTTTTCTTATTTAAAAATAGAAATTTTGATTTTGATCTATTAAAGTATAGACCTGAAATCTTATAAAATTTCTCCATTACTTCTTCTAGCTCTCCTAATGACTCTCTGGAGTTTGATAGGGTAAATAAAATATCATCAGCAAAAAGCATTATTTTAGATAGGTACTGGTCATAGACTTCTATTCCTTTTATTCTTGGATTGCGACCCCTAACTGGGAAAAGCCGAAAGACGCAACAACAACAACAACAACATTTCTGTAAGTATTTCTATAGCCAAAGCAAATAAAATAGGAGAAAGGGGGCATCCTTGTTTAGTACCTTTTGTTATATGGATAGATTCTGAGGTGAAAGGACCTAATTTAATGTAGGCTAAGTTATTAATATATATGTTTTTTGGTAATAAGATGAAGGAAGGAGGAAATTCAAATAATGCTAGTTTTTAATAGATATTCCCAGTTGAGGGAATCAAAGGCTTTTTCTATGTCTAATCTGATTACAAGTGTTTCTCTATCTTCTTTATTCACATAATATATAAGAGTAAGTATCCTTTTAATATTATCATGTGTGTGCCTGTTATATAAAAATCCAGTTTGATCATTATTAATTGTTTTTGAAAGTAGGATTTTCATTCTGTTAGCTAGTATTGACATGAATATTTTGTAATCATTATTCAGTAATGATATAGGTCTGTATAATGTGCAAAGGTCTGATGGCTTATTATCTTTTAGAACTGGTGTTATGAGAGAATATTTCCATGAAGGTGGTCTTTTTGCTTTTGACTGGAATTCTAGCAAAGTTTTATGAAAAAGGGAGATTACTGTTGAAGAGAAGAGTTTGTAAATTTCTGTAATTATACCATCTATCCCTGGAGCTTTGTTAGATTTACTTTCTTTTATCTTGTCAACAATTTCTTTGTAGGATATATGTTTTTGTAGGTCTAGTTTTAAGTTTTCGGGAATTTTTTTTTATATTGATAAGGTTTGTATCTAAGATGATTTGGTTGGTATCTAAATCTTCTTTTTGAAGTG
The DNA here is from genome assembly GCF_019279795.1 of Protopterus annectens. Classification (NCBI taxonomy): domain Eukaryota; kingdom Metazoa; phylum Chordata; order Ceratodontiformes; family Protopteridae; genus Protopterus; species Protopterus annectens. Next base: position 198,331,828 of record NC_056726.1, read on the forward strand.
TTCCATATAAAGGAACTGAAATGCTTCAATGATGTTTCCTATATCTGATACTATTTTCCCTTTATTTTCATGATATATACTACTAATGTTATTTGCTTTAGATTGTATTTTAATTCATGTAGATACGTTACGTAGATATCTGGGGGAGGTGGCTAATGAGTTTATTTTTAATTTTTCCAAGGCTAGACACGTTTTGTGTGTTAGAATTTCATTATATTTTTTTATTTAATTCCTCTATTTCTTTTTTGACTTCTGGACAATTCTGATTTTTTTTAGATTTTGCTGTCAAGAGTCTGGTTTGCAAGTCTAATGATTCAGATTCCCACTCTCTAACTTTGTTTTTGTACCAGCTAAGGGTCTTACCAAATAAATACACTTTTAATGAGTCCCAAACCATGACTCTACTGATTTCTGTTGTATTATTAATTTCAAGAAATAATTGTAGTTCTGACAACATCCAGGGTCTGAATTCTTCAATTTTCATGATATATGATGGAATTCTAGTTGAGAGGATTAAATGTTTAAACTCTGTTTGGAGCTTCATTTTCAGAGAGTCATGATCTGAGAAGGGGCATGGAACTATTGAGAAGTTGAGGATTTTTGTTTGTAAATCTTGAACTACGAATACATTTTCTATTCTGGTTTGTGTTCCAAATCTATGGTCTTTAAGGGAAAATAATAAGGATTTATCATCTTTTACTTTTAAAGTGTCAATTAAATTAAATGAATCAATCCATTTTTTAAAGGATTTTGAAATAATTGCTATGCAAAAAGACTTCTTGGTGGTTTCAGAAGCTTCTAAGGTACAATTAAAGTCTCCTCCCAGTATAAGATTTCCTTTATAATTGTTGAAAATAAAATCTAGGTGTTTTTTAACCGTTCCTGCTCCAATTCCTGGGACCAATATACATTAGCTAAGGTCTATATTCTGTTATCAAATTTAATTATAACAAATGCTAGTAGACCTTCTTTATCTTTATATTTATAAATAACTTTTGGAGTGATTATGTTTTTCTTCCAGAGAATTGATACTCCTTTTGTCTTTGTTCTATAGGAGGATTGAGCTAAGACTATATAGTCCTTAGGGTTCCAAATAAAGCTATCATTAGTCTTAAAATGCATTTCCTGGAGAAATAGTACTTGTGCCTTATATAGATTTAAATATTTTAGTAAGTTTGATCTTTTATTTGCATTATTTAAGCCATTATTTTTTAATAATAAGAATGTTAAATCCATTTCAAGTTATTGTTGGAAGAAACTTTTTGCTTCTTTTTTATTTTGATTATAGTAGTTATACCATATTCTCTGATAACATTGGATGTTATTTTTATGTGTGTAAACTTGGGAGTGTAATTTAATGTTCTTTCTTCTTTAAATATAAGTAGGGTAAAATTCTGGTCAGGCTTTAAAAAGTACTTCTATAAAACATTAATTCTAAAGTATCAAATACAAGTAAATATGAATTTCCCATTAAACATGGAATGAAAGTCATTCCTAATCCAAAAGATAAAGATAGATCTATTGGATTATCACTCATACCTTTAAACAACAATATCAACTGAGCTCCATGTGTTACATTATTATATGGAGAATTTTCTTAAAATAGATATGAAATTCTATTTTATTCTATTATTGTTCTATAGTATTTTATATATCAGGATGAAATGTTAGTATTGTAAACAATTATTATGTTGACTTAGAAAATATCCAATATTTAGTTACCCTTAAGAGATCCCAAACATGTCAGATATGTAATTTTGGATAAACACTAAATAAACCAACAACAAATAGAATATTACTAAAATAATTTGACTGAAAGGACTCTACAGGAGACAATGAGTGATTACCAATGAAATATGAATTTACTGTAGGTGTACTGTCTTCCTTTACTTTCCCACTTTTCAGCTCACCAACTTCAACTTGCACTTATGAAAAGTCATGGCTTATCAGTGGTATCCTGACTCTGAGTAGATATGCCCTACATTCTAGTGTGCAGTGCTTTTACATATTTATAGATTTACAAAGCAGAGTCTAAGAATGAACTATGATCACCCTGACAATTTCCATCCTGCATAGGGCACCTGCTGCTTCCAGAATGGGTAATCACATCAGGTCTAGAATGAATGCGAAGGCACCTATATGGTAATCAAGACTTACCTTAGGTAAGTATTAATCAAATAGTATTTAAAGCATCTTAGAGAGTTCTTGGGGCAGTTAGAATACTCTTAAGCCTCTCCTCCCTTGACCAAATTATCCTTCCCTTTCTTTCCCTTGTTTTAAATCAGTGCTAATAAAAGAAATTCAGCAAACATAGGTAAACAGAAATAACATTAAGTAGTCCGTCTTGTACAAGACGTGCAATACATTTAACAAGTCAGTGACTAACATCACTTTAGTAAACATTATAAAGACAAATTAGAAATAATTTCCTAGCTCTTTAAATTTTCTAATAAAGCAAAAAGTTAACAATAAGCTATTTTAACTAAAAGTATAAAGCATTTCAATTTTTCCTTGCATGTATACATTTCTACTTATATTGTACTGTCAATGGCTGTCTTTGAAATCTGTACAATACTTCACTTATTCAAATCATTCCTTTTTCAATTCAGGTTTTGTTTTGTCAAAATGGCAACAATATTTTAAGGGCGCAATTAATATTTAGACTGATGTTTCAAATACATAACTTGTCAGTTGCCAATTGAGTTAGTTTAGAATGTATGATAAGTACAAATATAGCATGTCACAAAAATAATATGTTTTTGTTGTGTGTTCTAGAGACTGTCATATGCAAGTGACATATATAATGTAGCATTTATAGAACAGATAGCTTGTGGATTATGGTTGTTAAAGTAAATGATGCTTATTATTCAGGCATTTTCCTTTAAATTCACAAGTAATTTGGGGACATTTCAGTTGAGTTTCCAGGAATGTGTAGTCCAATGTGAGTAATTGAGTCAACTTGTCCTCATAAACATATGTCACAATTCATTAAACTAAGCAGAGTCTAGCATCTGTCTAATAATCATTATAAAGACAAGGAATAGTAATTTCCTAGCTCTTCAAACTTTCTGATATCACAAAATGTTGACAGTAAGCCATTTTAACTGGAAGACTAAAACATTTCAATACTTCCTTTTAATATATATAGTTTTACTTTTACTGTAGTGTCAAGAACTGCCTTTGAAATCTATGCATTACTTCACTTCTTTCAAGTCATTCATTTTACAGTTCAGATTATATTTTGTCAAAATGTTAATAGCATTTCAAGGGCACTTTTAATATTTAAACTGATATTTTAAATGAATAGCTATCAGTTACCAAGTGAGTTTGTACAGAGTGTAAGGTAACTGCAAAGATAACATGTTGCAAAAAGTAATATGCATCTTTTCATATGCTCTAGAGACTGACAATTTCAAGTAACATATAAAATGTAACTTTTACAGTGCAGACAGCTTGTGAAATCAGCATGTTAAAATGAATAATACTTTTTAATCAAACAGCTACATTTCAGTGCACATGTAGTTTGGGAACATTTCAGTTGTGTTTCCAGGAATATGTAATCCTATGAGGATAAATCATAACATATTTACAAATAATCCTATTATGTATTTATTTTACCTTGTTTAGGTTGTTTTCATTTTAATAACTAAACAACATTACCTTTTCTTATTATTTGTTAACTGTGAGGCTAAATGCACTTAGCAAATTCACAGTATCCTTAGAAACTGCAGCAATTGTTTACTGTTGCTATGGCAACACAAATAGAATGTGAAGAAAGCTTCACTTCTCTTAGCAAACAGTACATTTTCCCTCCTTTTTTATGTATTTGTTAATATTAAAAGGAAATAATTCAAATGACATATGTACATGAATGGAACATTTCAGAACATGTCCCCAATCCCAATAAGCATAACAGTGACTATCATTAATCTAATAAATATTGTAATAAAAATTAATTAAGTTCACTATTCCAATTATTCTACCTTAAAACTAGATTATTTTAGACTATTATTTATCTATGTATAGATAGTGAATTCTTAAATATATACAGACTATCTTAGTATAGTAAATATGAGAGAATTTAGAAAGAGAGACAGGATGCAGTTAAAATAAATAATGAGAAAAGAGAGAAGAGAGAAAGAAAAGAGAAAATTAAGAGAAAATACACATATACTATGTATGTTGATTTACAGTACAAATATTTTATGTGCTATATAACCCTCCTTCTGTGAAAGAAAAGTACCCTGTTTTACATACCTGAGGTAATGTGAAAACTCTCATGCGTCATCTATTTTCAAAAATATAGATACATATTCCAGTATTTAGTTACCTTTGTTTTAAAATTCCAAGCAGTAAAATTGGTCCTTTAAAGTAATGTTAAAACAGTTCATATCATAGTAGATGCTTTGAGAGATTTGGCTGTAACAATATCAGTCTTTTGCTTCTTCTTTTTGACATCTGTCCAGGCATTTGTTTCTTTTTTTCTCTTGAGAGAAGGTGACATCCAATCCATATATTCTGGTAAACGCATTATTAGTTTTAATAAATGAAGATGCTTCCTCTAAGTCAATAAAAGTTCTCATCTCGTTGGCATACAGTATTCTTATTTTAGCTGGATATGCAAGTTGTGCCTTGATGTTATTTTGTTTTAGAAACTTTGTCATTGGCCACACTTTTTTTTCCTTTGTTCCATTATTCTAGATGAATAGTCATTATCAAATCTTATCAGGCTCTGTTTATATTTTAGAGGTGCATTCCTCTAAGCAGATCTTAAAATCAGTTCCTTGTCCAAGTAGGAAAGAAATTTGATAATTACTGATCTAGGAGGAGAGTTTGAGTTAGTGGCAGGTTTCCCAAGAGCTCTGTATGCCCTTTCAATGCCAAAGGAAAGTCCTTCTTTTAAATTTAAAAAGTCAGGGATCCGGCTTGATAAAAAGGAAATAATATCCTTACCTTCTGTGTTTTCAGGTAATCCAAAAATCCTGATGTTATTTCTCCTCTCCCTATTTTCCAAGTCATCTACTTTATTAACCAACCAAGTGTTTTGTTTAAGAAGCAGTTCTTTCTGTGTTTCCTCGTCCTTAAGTTTGCTTTCTAAGTCATTTAGAGAAACCTCTATTCCTGTTATCATTGTCTTGTTTTGCTGTAGCATTTTCTTGAGGGTGTCAGCCTGTTTTTGACTGCTTGTTTTATGATTTTCCAGGTTCTCTTTAAAATCATCCATCTTCAAAGACAACTCCTGCAGGGTAGACACCATCTGTTGTAGTTCTTTCTTTAAGGCAGCATCCTGGTAAGAATTCTTTGAGTTGCTCATTTTAACAAGTGAATATATCTCCAAGCTTTTTGACAGGAAATTATTTGTAAAACTTCTCCAAAGTTTCTAATTATGTAAACTAGTCCTTTATTTATAAGATTTTATACTTTGAGGAAAAAAATAATATTTTTTCATGTCTTATTTAACTAGTTGTATGGAGCTCTAAAATACTGCTGCTTTCAGTTAGCCATTCAGGCTCCGCCCCTTCTCATGCTTGTTTTCTTATAAGGTTTCCATATTGTTATTCCTTACTCAAGTTTGGGTCTAATGTAACTAACAAACAATGGCTTCATTTCTGATTTCCTAGACTATCAAATCATTTAATACAACCTATAGTTCTATAACTATTATTAACCAATTGGTTGATATGATTAGAAAAAACTGAAAGCTTGATCTGCCCATATACTCAGGTCCTTAAATGAATCTACAGTTTCAATTACTGTGTGCTGTATTAAATATTCACCTTTCAGTTTATGTCTCCCAAATGGCATATGCTTAGTTTTTGAAGTATTTATCCATATATTATTCTCCTGTGCCCAAATGTTCAACTTACTGAAGTTCTTTTGCAGACATGCCTTATCTGCAATACGTGTAACCTGTTTACCCAATTTCAGGTCATCTGCATATAGACTGTAGAACACCTCAGATGAAAAAAAATTAAGTCTTAAAGATACAATCTAAGCAAGTAAGGGCCTAGGGCAGAGCCCTGTGTGACGCCCTGACTTTAAGCAAGAATTTCACCTGTCTGATTGCTGTATGATACTTGCCATGTCCTATTTGTAAACCATGCAGTTATCCATCTTATCAAGAGTACACCAATACCTAGTTGCTCTAATTTATTGATCAGTGTTTTGTGTATAACCCTCTCAAATGCTGAAGGTAAATCTATATAAATTGTATCAGCTGTTATTCTATTATTACAGAGCATGATGTTACAGGTAGTAATGGATCTATTTTCAACATATGCATGGTAATATATGGTTTTAAGTCGCAACCTATCCAATTCTGACAGTAACTTATCCAATATTACCTTCTCCGTCATTTTTCCATAATGGGAAAGTAGACTTAAAGGTCTATATGACTTTGGGTTTGTCCTGCTTGTCTTTCCCTTAAAGACAGGTTTAATAAGAGCATGTCTCCAGTCTTGAGTAATCTCCCCATATTTATATGACCTAGTAAATAATAAATATAATGGTATCTCTCTTTTTAATTTCTCCAAGTCTTTTGGGTTTCTAATACCATGACGAGAATGGACCCCATTCCTAAGTCAAAGTACGATTAAAGTTCATGAAATTTGTATTGTTTCAATCTTTGATGTCAGCCAGAAATGCTCTTCAAAGCACCCACAATGTGCCTAGTAATGACTCCTGCAATTCAAATGGTGTTACATGCATTAGTAACATATCTAAATAAAATTGTAGATTCTTTGTTATAAGACCCGTTGCTCCTACTACTATTGGAACTGTGTGGGTATCTTTCTTCCACATTGCTCTCGTTTCTGCCTACAAATCCTGATATATTATGAATTTGTGTCTCTCTGTATGCAAGACAATGGTACTGTACGTTCTTGCTGATCTGTTCTCAAGTCACTATTAACAATTCCATCTCTTCTCTGTGCTTTGTTTGGATCCAATTTGTGCAGTTTTTTTTCAATATAGTCTAATTTGATTCCAGTATCTGAGGTAACCTGAATGTCACTAGGACAGCTTATCTCCCCCTTTGTGGAACTAAACTGTTTTGCATTAGATTTTGTAAATGTATCTATAATCTGTTGTGTCTGAAGCTAAATTTTAGAATCTACACACATTTTATCAATTTGCATGTCTTTACTCCTTCCACACCTTATGTATCTATAAAAAGGTTTCCTGTTATGCTCAGTATCTTTATATAAATTTTCTTCAAAATGTTCTTGATCTTGCCTCATACTATGCTTAATTTGTGTGTCCAGCTTATTTATTTTAGTTTTCAAAGTTGCAGTTTGACCTCTGTTCCATTCCTCATATATATTTTTTGTATCTCACCATAATCAGGTATCTTTTTGTTATGGAAATATATCCCCCTAGTGTTGTATACCTAAATCCTGATGTTATTTATTCATTTATTTTTTTTGCATTCAAACAATTTATCTTTCAAAACTTTCCACATTCCATCTGCAGTTTTTCCATAAACACATCACTCCAGTTAGTTTTACATAGTGACTGTTTTGCTTCCATATCATCTGTAATTAATCTTTAGATTTCAGTTTGACAGCATCATCTAGCAACAAATTAACCTTTATAACCCCATGACCACTGCACATCAATGTTGGTAAAACCTGACTTGAAATAATAATTTCATTAGGAAAACAAGCAATGTATAGTATGTTCCTTCCCTGGTATTTTTATACAATTAAAAGCAATTGTTCCTGACCATACGTTGTGAATAATTTCTTTAATAATGTTGTTGAATCAATATTACCCCAATCTGTTTCTGATAAATTTATGTCCACAGCTATTGATATTCTTCCTTCCTGTGTTTCATGCAAGAGATGTATAAATTCCTCTAGGCCATCACCACTTGACTCTGGTGGTCTATACACTCCTATAATCATTATATGTTCCAGGGTTGTCTTTATTGTCACATTTACACAGTCTATAGTATTGGTGTTGTCATTAAACATGTAATAATCACTTGTCTCATAACTATCTGTGATGGCCAGAATTAACTGTTAAAATGCAGAACATAGGATATATATGTATTTTCTTAATGATGTTAACTTTTGCAAGGAATATAATGGTCATCGCACATACTTTACTGTGTTTCTTATGTACAGCAGCTTGTATGGTTTCATTCACAAAGGCTCAATGCTACATGACACTGTCCCATTCTCTGAGGAATGAATGATTTCCATTACTGTTAATGTTTCTGAACACAGTATGGACATGGAAGAAGCATTTCAAACTGGTTAGCTACATGGCCAGTACATGTTAACACTTTTAAATTCTCAGCCAGGATCCATATTAGTAGACCATCTCCATCCAGATGATGTCATAAAAAATGTCTTTTCACTGCATACAAACACTGCTTCTTTTAGTCAAGATGGTCAACTAGGCAGGTGGCTCTCAAGATTAGAGTTTGGATATATACTGTAGCTGTAGGTTTGAATCTCATGTCCTATAGTTTATATTCAAAAGTTTTAAAAGCTGCATGTAATCATGAAAAATGTGTATTGTATGTTCTTCAGAAATATATTTTCTACCAACTGTTCTGAGAAATGTATGCCACTGTCATTTGATGAATACATCATTCAGACAATCTTTTTTCTGTTTTCAGCTGAGGAAGATTGGAGCAGGAACCAAACCATGTACATAAACTGGATGCAGGATTGACAAACAGTGGAGGGAGAGAAGTATGTATATATTTTTTGTGTTTTATGACATGAAATGCATCATCTCCTGTTTACAAGCCTGTGTTTTACAGAATAACATGTATATTGATTAGACTACCTGAATAACCATCATGCATCAGTAAGGTAAATGAAATCATAACAGGATAGCGGTGCTTACAACTGTGATTGCAATCTAAAAATTTGAACTTTCATGTAGTATTAAGCCATTGTTTCATAATACCTTTTTTGAAATTTACTCCACAACATGAATAACAGTAGGGTTGATGTATTTGTTACATATATTGGGCTATGACTATTTTACATGCAATTCTTAGTCCTTTGACTGCTGTTTATAAAGCATGTTTTGAAACACTTGTATGTATAGCTGTGCTTTTTAGTTATTGATGTGTTTGTTATACATGGCTTGCCGATTCACAAACTAAATAGGTGTCTGCTTTGTCAGTGTTTACATTGCTGTTTGTAGAGTATGTGGATCAGTCTTCAGTTTAGTATTGGTGTTGCATGTGCCTCAAACACTTTGGGTGTTTTGGTAGAAACACAGTTATAGCCTTGTATTACTGACACCTGTGCAGATAGACATTTGATTGCAGCAGTTCATAATCAACACACCGTACAGGTCAACACTGATATTTCATCTGCTTCAAACACCTTGGCTGTTTTTGTAGAAACATTTATAGCCTAGGAGCGCTTACACTTGTGCAGATTGACAGTTGTGTGCAGCAGTTTGATATCAGCAAGCATTTTCACAATGTTGTCACTTTTCAGGCTACTGTGTGCTAATATTTTAATGGATAATACATACAATACTGTTAGTAAGCGATATATTAGATTATCCTATGTCACAGCTGTGGTGATTGAACATATAGAAGTTTTATTATTATTGCATTCATTAGATTAATATATGTTCAGCAAATTATCATGCTGTCTGTCTCAGATATTTGGCATATATCTCACCTATTGTCCACATTATTATCACTTTCTCCTCATTTTAACGATGACATTTGAGTGGGTGTCTTCATAAAAGAATACTGATGTCCTGTTTATGAATAGGAGATTTAGGGTCTTGCATTTATGAGGAAACTCTGTCCATAATTTACATGTGTCTGACCCAGTGTAAACTGTTATCTTATTCATATTCTGTCCTGCTATGTTACTTGTGGGAGTGTTCCACATGATAGGCATTTGCTTTTCTTTTCTGTTGTGTTTTGCAATTAATCTTGACAGAGCATTGGACCCGAGGACATTCTCCGGGTCTATGTCACTTCAACGAAGTGACAATTCAGTGAACGGCATTTCACCGGAAATGCCTTATATCAAAATTCCATCTTTTGGTTGGCCGTGCCCCCCCACACCCCCTACTAATTATATATACTGACACCAAGATCTCATTACAGTGGGGAAAGGGCAAATTTCCTGATCCGCACTGTAACACAATCTCAGTATAAACAGTTCAATGAATGACATGTTTGATGTAAGTGAACCAAAAATGCCATTTGCTGAACTGAATTTTCACTAAAGTGATATAGACCCCATTCTCCTATAGGACAATGATGACAAGCACATGCCAGGTTACTGCTAGAGTCTTCCAAGGAAGAGGGTGTTGAGGATGATGATGAGGAACTTGGACCCACACTTCCCAAAACCATCATACCTATACCCCCAGAGGAGATGATGACCCAACTGGTATTGAGACAATTATTGTGAGGAGATCAAGGAGGTCATGAGTGATGTGTTCTGAACATAGATGAGGGACATGATGGGGACCTTCTTTGAGAATATGGCATGGGCTATGCAGGATTCATTTAGGGCAATAGCTTGTAAGGTCATTCGGGGGTCTCAGCTCCAGCAGCCTGGTCCCTACAATCCATACATATTATTTGTATGCTCCACTTGTGTTATGCTGCCAACATGGTGATTGACATTTAATTGATTGGCCTGTATATTTACTCTTGTGCATACACAACATGTATCTGTCATGTTTATGTATTATTGTCTTGTACATGAAACACATTAACACAATACATGCTCCTCATACATTCAACTGTCCATGCACTGTGGTAGCTCACCTGCAGCTAGTCCTGAAAAATGTAGCTTGTAAATATGTGTTTTACTGAGGCAAATGACAGACAACATATGCGGCCTATACTCCATCACTAACACTGTGATATGCCTTGGAATTGTGTTTTGTCATATCAAGTATGTGCAACAGACAGGCATATCATTCCACATGTGTTTTGGATGACCGTTGTCATGATGCCTCACTGGCATGCTGTGGTGTTTTGTTTAATGGGTTGGCAGTACTTATGCCATGCAGGATCATATACAGGTATATCCTCTGTATGTGCAGTGCTCCTTTTTTGACTGCATCAAAAATCAATGTAGCATTAATTTATGCACAGGGTTACATATACCACATGTATTCTCTATACATTATGGTGTGTTTGGTGTATGTAGTATTTCCTCATCCATTACACATTGACATTGGTTTACACCTTCCACAAATAGTTGTACACATTAACTGACTGCATATGTGTGCGCACATAGTTGGGTACATACTGACATGCATTTGTACCTTTGACATATGAACATTTATTGGCTTACTGGTGATGTGCTCTAATGATACTCATAGGAGTGTCCTCCACTCCATAAAGAGTTCTTGATATACACCTATGTTTCTTTATTCAACATTTGCATGACAGTATATGTGGCTGTGCTTGAAATTTTTAGCTTGCATGTCAGTGTTGCACAATTGTAGATTTCAGTGTACATGTGTTTTATACATGTCTAGTTCTGTGGACAACGACAGGCAATCTGGCTATTTGACATACATTTACCATTTGATTACACATATTTCTGTTTGGCTTATACAATACCCTGTGTGATGTGCAAATACATTTGGAATGTCAACTCACCTTGTCCTGCTTTACCTTGCTGAGGGCACAGGTTGCCCAGTTCCAGTCCACCTTCAAATTCTGATATTGTTTTTTTTTTTTCAGATATGGTTGCCTTTGTGACAAGCACTGACCAACATCATGTATAACTTTGACACAGTGAACATGTGCCAGTTCTATGGGCATTGTACAATGCCAGAAATCTGCACATAAATTGTAGGCTAATGCTTGCATTATATCCTTGATCTCATTATACTTGGGTGTTGCCCAGCGTAGTGATTTTTCACATCCATGTGCACAATCTGCTGTATTTCTTATGCTTTAGTGTTACATTTTTGAAACTATGAATACATGATTGGCATGTGTATGTGTATCAATCTAGCTTTCATGTACATTCCATGATTTGTTTAATGGGTTGGCAGTACTTATGCCATGCAGGATCATATACAGACATACATACATACATACACATCTACACCTGTGTGTTGCCTTTAACATGGCATATGTGTGTAACATATACAAATTCCATTACATGTTTGTTTAGGTTCTGTACACCTATGTATGTGTGCATCAGCCTTTGTTGCACTTTTGCAGTACTTCTGTTTAGTACTGTGCTTGTTTTTTTGCCTTTCCCATACATGGTTGCAGTTTTGGTCTTGTCCTCTGTTGGAGTTATCTAATGTTGTTAGACTGGCATTTGCTCATCTGTGATATTGTTTGAGGTACACCTGCACTACTGATTGACTAATTGGATATGTGTTTATTTATCAAGTGTGTACTGTGATACTAATGTATTATTCTAGAACACGCATCTATCATTGGTCATGTGATACTAATGTATTACTCTAGAATACACATCTATCATTGGTTTTAGACATCCAGGTATGACTGCCACACAGTTTGCGACATGTAGCAACATGATAGTGCATAGGTATACATGTTTTTCTACATTTTACCATGTCTGGTATGCATCCCTACCCAGTTTATTCAACGTTCCATTGCCTGTGTTGTGCAGTGTTCTGTCTTTGTAACTTACATTTCCTTACTGGTTTGACAGCCTTGTTTGTGTATAGTTGTTCATAGGTTCATATGTATTTACTAGGCTAATGACTGCAAGGACCTTTTTAAGCCTAGCCATGCATCCCAAATCTCTGACAAGTTTTGGTACCCTTGATAAGTGTAAGCATGGTCTTGGAGTGATGAAACATTTGCAAACGGGAGCCTAGAAGCTGAACCATTTACAGGATGCCTGTGATCATTAGAGACATAGGTGCTCCATTAGAGACATAAGTGTCAAATCAGGCAAGGATAAATTTCCTGTTCCCCATCCAGTTGTCCAAGCTGCACTTGAATTGGGTTAGAGAGGAACTTTGCTTCACATGGATGGGGATCCTGTTCCAGAGATGGGATAGTATCTGGGATACATACCTGTCTCTCCAGCAGGTCCTGTTTATATCACAGGCAAGGTTTAAGTCTTTAGAATGGGTAATTCCGATGCTGTTTGTTTTATGAATATGCAGAAGGTCCATCAGTGAGGGGTCTGACAATGCCTTGTATGCCA
>NC_056726.1:198345481-198360481 GCF_019279795.1 Protopterus annectens
TCCATGGAACCTGACAACATCCTAGGCTGCGTTCTACATGAATTACAGAACGAACTGGCAGCACACCTAAGTACCATGTTCAATCATAGCCTCACCTCAGGCTTTGTGCCCACTGAATGGTGCACACCAACGGTTATCCCACTCCACAAAGGGGGAGCCACCATGGACCCCAGGAACTACTGCCCCATTAGCCTGACGAGCCTGGTCTGCAAGGCTATGGAACTTACCATCATGGAACTTATAAACAATGACATTGGTAATCTCCAAACTCTGGACCCTACCCAGTTCAGGTTTGTAAAAGGCAGATCATGTCTCCTAAACCTGATAGACTTCTTTGAAGCGGTCACCAAAGCTGTAGATCTCGCCAAGTCTTTCAACACCATTCCCCACTCTGGAATTATAGACAAACTCACTAAACTAGGTATAAATTCATATGTCACAAGATGGGTTGCCAACTGGCTCACTGACAGAACCCACACCGTGAAAGTAGCATACTCTAAATCCAACTTCAGACCAGTGACAAGTGAAGTACCACAGGGTTCAGTCCTAGCTCCACTCCTGTTTGGTATCTACTTCTCTGAAGTGCAGGCTAACACAGAAGGTCTTTGGCTAACAAAGTTCACAGATGACTGCAAACTAGGAGCCATAATCAAAACTCCTAATGATGTGGGCATCCTACAAAGGGGCCTCACTGAGACAGATGCCTGGTGTCAAAGCCATGGCCTCAAGCTCAATGCCAAAAAGTGCATTGTCATCCTTTTTGGTAAAAACTCTGTACCCATGAATTACCACATAGGCGGTAGTCTACTTAACACCGAAAGTGTGATAAGAGACCTTGCGACACAGGTAGACAGTAGTCTCTCCTTTGATAATCACATCACCACAGTAGTCAGGAAGTCCTTCTATGTGGCACACCTCATCACAAAAGGTTTCTCATCCAGGAAAAAAGAGGTCATTGTTCCCCTCTACTCATCACTCATTAGGCCCATTATAGAGTACAACGCTGCTTTTGGTAGGTACCTCACAAGACATCTATAACAACTGGAAAGGCCACAGAAATACCTCACAAAGAAGATTACTGGCCTCAAACAGATGTCTTACGCAGACCATCTCAAAAAACTCCAGCTTTACTCTGTTGCATATCGCCTACTCAGAGGCGATCTCTGCCTAACATACAAAGCTATGTTAAGCCCAGATCTGTTGGACATGCTCCACGTAAAGAAATCACAATCCCTCTGAGCTACATGCTCTAGGGACCTAAACCTTGTCAATACAATAAACAGAACATGCTGGAGGGATAGATTCCTGTCCCAGAGACTTCCTATACTCTGGAACAAACTACCTATCTATATGAAACAAATCTCCTCATTAGCACTCTTCAAGAAAAATCTTGATGATTGGATGGGAAATAGGAAATTCACCCTGGAGATCACTTCTGTGGCTCTGCTTGACAGGGGAACAGGAAAATAATTTTCTTGTGTGGCAAAAGCCAGGGTACCATTTAACTAGGCTTATATAAGCCTTAGGGCCAATAGCCTAGTACCTGCCTATGAACCCATGAACCTATATACCTGTTACTCAGGCTGCTGCAGAGAGATTGACCTAATGCCAGCTGTGATATTGAGAAAAGATAAGTGTTTATTCTCATTTTTTTGTCTGCATTTTGATTTAATACCTCTGTAATCTGTACAATTGTACTTATTCTTCTTCTTGTTTGTCCCCACCCACCCTCTCTGTTCTTGTTTTGGTGTTAGTGTTGGTGGCTCTGAAATTGCCCACCCCTCCTGTAAGTCTGTATTTGAACACTCTTCCTGAGTTCATCTCATTTGATCACTTAACCAAATACAGTGAGATCATATTCTGAGTCTAGTGTTCACTTTACATAATACAGAGAGAAGATTTGAGAAGGCCAATCCACTTAGGTTCTTTTTTCATCTCTCCTTGCACTTTAATATCAAAAATAAATAAATAAATAAATTAATTAATTAATTAATCTGCTTTTACTGTATTTGTGTTTCCTCCTACTTTGTTTTGCTTTTGCCTCTTCTTAAAAGTACTCAATTTTATTTTTTCTGCTGCACTTATTGCTGCTTGGTAGTAGCCTGATTTAATTGTAACTGTTATTCTAAGTCTTTACGTTTAAGTACTTGGGCTTCATACCGATTGTTTTACATCAAGAAGGTTTGTGGACTGCCATGTTTTGGCAGGACAGGTAGCTTACATCATTCTAAGCTGGGAATTGCTGACTGAAGGCTCGTTGTCTGCTATTCTAAAATTGTATTAGTTCTGGCTTAAGCACTTGGGCTTCAGAGCAGTTATTATACATTAAGAAGGTTTGTGGTCCACACTCTTGTGGGAGGAGAGGCTGGATTCTGCCCTTTTGAGCTGGGAATATATGGTCACAGGCCTATTGTGCCTGCTTATTCAAACTGTTTCTTTCTGAAATTGGTGCGGCTTGTTGCTGTAGCATAGGACCAGATTCAGGCCTGCTGAATCTAGCTTTGTTTGTATAACTTGAGCATTGATCCAGGCCATCTTTTTTTGTAGAAGGTTTCCCTGCACCTTAGTAGCGGGAGTGTGCAGTTAGAACTTGTCTGATTGAAGACTGCTGGAACAGGGCTCAGTTTGAGTTTTTTTCTGGTTAATTGGGTAACTTGTTAAATCAGATTGTTCGTTTTCTACTGTTATTTATATATATATATATATATATATATATATATATATATATATATATATTGCACTTTATTCATCTGCTTTTACTGTATTTGTGTTTCTTCCAACTTTATTACTAGGGGCACTGACTATAACTCTGAACTGAGATATATAACAATAAGCATCTTTTTATGCGCATTTAAAGAGTTTTTTTATTGTATCTGCTTTATTTTCTAAAAAAAAAAAAAATATATATATATATATATGTATGTATATATATATATATATATATATATATATATATATACACATTTCCCGCTTTCTAAGCTAGCATAGTCCACTTTTCTGATTAGTGCTGAATTCAGGGCTGTGTTACAAATCTCTGTGTTTGCCCATACCTTACTCAGATAGAAGGAAGTTTCTCTGTTCACCTGTGAGAGGGGGGAACTTTGAGCAGCCTATCTGTCCCTGGAGGAGTGGTTTCAGCCCACTAAGTAGTAGTTTATTGGCCATTTTGGGCTAATTTCTATCTCTTTCATTTCCCTGCTATAGAAACCGCATTTGCCTGGATTTGCGCACCGGGCAGTGCTGGTTAGCTAGGGTATAACTATTCCCGGCTCCACAAAGTGTCCTCTTCAATTTTTCCCTTGGAACTAGACAAACTTTCAACTTAAGCACTCAAGCCATTCATTTCTCAGCACAGCACTTGCTCAAAACTCATGGCAAGCACTTATAAACTCTAGCACTACAGAAGAATAAGGCTCTCTATTCGACATTACCAGCCATTCAGTAAAACAGTTTACTGTACCTATCCAGGCATGTCCAAATGGCAGTTTCAGGTGTACTCTCCAGTCCAACTGGTGAATATGGACATTTTGAGGCAATGTTACAACTGCCTTATGTACACAGAAAACCCTCTCCTCCTACTGCCAAACACTAATACATTGGAGAGATGCAATTATACAGTCAAACTGGAAGCTAAGCTCTCTCAACTCAAAACTGGATCAGACAGTTAAGAGGAGAAGGGGAATACTGGCATCACACCACTAGTCTCACAGAGACCCATTAAACCAGCACTAGCAAAAAAAAAAAAGTAAACACATGAAAACATACTCGGAGGCTCTAAATAAAAATCTGCAAAAGCAACAGAGCCCTCCAAAGCAGACATCCAAGCAACCTCCACCCCCCCCCCAACACAAACCATGAAACAAATACTTCACAAAACCAGTGTGCCATACAACCACAGCCCTCAAGGCAAAATAACATACCCAATATACTAGTAATAGGTGACTCTATAGTAGGCACACTGACGTCCCACTCACTAGGCTGAATAAGGAGAAGGTTACTGTTAGCTGCCTGTCGGGTACCAGGATCCGCCACATAACACAAGCACTTAGGTCACTCCAGAACAAGTACAAATACAACTCTGCCATTGTCCATGTTGGTGTGAATGACCTGAGCCATACCTCCCTGGACTACATGAAAAGAGACATGGAAGAGCTCCCTGATCAAGTCGCCCAGGCCGGTATGACCCTGACCCTGAGTAGCATCCTGCTCTCACCAAGAATTATACCACGGTATAAAGAAAAAAATATCAATTTCAAAAATTGGCTAAGTTTCTGGTGTCATTCAAAGGGGATCCAGTGTCTGTCTGCCTAGGATGACATGCTTGACAAGCCACGCTGCTTTGCTAGAGATGGCTTGCACCTGTCACCCTTAGGCTTTCGAATACTGGCCAAGGCCCTTGCTACCCCCATAGTGCCTTTTTTAGGTAAGGCTCAAAAGACAAACCCACCACCATAAACAGCATAAGTAATAAAAATCTGAGGGTAATACTACTCAATGCCAGAAGTCTAAACCTCAAAATGCACACACTCGAGGCACTCCTCAGTATGGAGAAAATCGATATATGTGCAGTAACAAAAACCTGGTTAAGGCTCCAGAGAGCACCCCAGCACTACCAGGCTACAACTCATACCATACATTTTGGCCACAGAACCCAGACCAAAATACAAAAGGTGGGGGAGTATCCATATTCATAAAGGATACCCACACCTCCAGGTTAGTGGTAGAGCACGATGCTTCAGAGATTATCCACATGCAACTAACAACAGGCAAAACAGCAATTCATATTGTAGCTTGCTACAGATCACCCACCATGTCCCAGGACCCCCATTCTGCATTTCTGGAAACACTGGTAACATAAAGGTCCTACCAAACACCCTAATATTGGGTGATTTCAATTACCCAAACATTAACTGTGAGAACTACTTAAGTACTAACTCCCTTGCCCAACATTTCCTAGAATTTATAAACTCAAATGCCCTGGAACAACTGGTCAACACTCTCACCAGAGGTGACAACATATTGGACCTGGTCATCCCCAACATGGGCAATCGGTGTTCCATACAGGAGGTCAACCCCTCGCTGGTTAGATCTGACCATAAACAAATCACTTTGGATAGCTACATTCTGCCCCCACCACCAGACAAGTAAACCACCATGAAAAATCTTTCAAAAGCAAACTTCACGTTACTTAAGATGGAGGTGGAAAGTTTCAAAGCCTCCATGCTAAAGGATAATGCTGCCAAGCTGCAAAATCCTTTACTAATTCTTTCTATGGGCACCTACAAGAATGCATGGATTGTACTATACCAAGCAAAACCAAGACTCACTCCTCCAAGAAAAGGAAACCGGTCTGCTGGACCCCTGCCATAAACAAGCTATACAATAGAAGGAGGAAACTAGTACAGAAAAGAGTAAAATCCCAAGAAGGGAAGACATCCCTGATCAGTATCAGCAAGAAACTACGATCCCTCATAAAATTGTCCAAGGTAAGCTTAGAAAGAAAACTTGACAAGGACTCCAAAGATAACCACAAGGCATTCTTTAGCTATGTCAAGAATCTAAGTGGCAATGCTTAGATCTGCTCAGAGTTAGTGCAGAATGGCAAAAAATACACTGAACCAAGTGATATTGCCAACATCCTGGCAGACAGGTTCAGTGCAAACTTCACCCCGCTCTCACCCCCAAAAGGGCCCATAGCCATACCAGAAGAATGTAGAGCCCCTGAAATCACAGACACTCAGGTTAAGATAGCCCTCTCCAAAGCAAAAAACACAGCATCAATGGGACCAGACGGTGTCCCAGGCTGCATCCTACATGAGCTCAAAGATTAACTAACCCCTCACCTAAACACACTGTTCAAACTCAGCCTCTCCACAGGCTACATACCCATAGAGTGGTGCACAGCAAGGGTTATTCCACTCCACAAACGTGGAGCCACAACAGACCCCGGGAACTATCGCCCTATAAGCCTGACTAGCTTGGTCTGCAAGGCTATGGAGCACATCATCATCATGGAACTCATTAACAGAGACATTGGGAACCTTCAAACACTGGACCCTACACAGTTCAGCTTTGTTAAGTAGCAGATCATGCCTCCTAAACCTGGTGGACTTCGTTAAGACAGTAACCAAGGCTATAGATGAGGGAAAGGTGGTGCACACTGCCTACCTAGACCTCGCAAAGGCCTTTGACACCATTTCCCATTCTGGTATTATAGACAAGCTCACTAGCCTGAACATAAACCCTTATGTCACAAGATGGGTTGCCAATTGGCTCATGGACAGAACCCACATGGTGAGAGTTGTGGGAGCTAGGTCTGTCTCTAAACCGGTTACAAGTGGTGTTCACCAGGGCTCAGTCCTAGGACCCTTCCTGTTTGGCATATACTTCTCAGAGGTACAGACAAGCACAGGAGGACTATGGCTGACCAAGTTCACAGATGACTGCAAACTAGGGGCTATAACTGACTCACCGGCTGACACAGATATCCTCCAAAAGGGTCTCACTGAGATGGATACCTGGTGTCAAAATCATGGCCTCAAGCTAAATACCAAAAAGTGCATAGTTATTCCCTTTGGAAATAACAAAGTACCTACAAACTACCACAGAGGTGGTAGTTCCCTAAATACAGAAAACATAATAAGGGATCTGGGGACCCAAGTAGATAGTAATCTCTCTTTTGATAATCACATTGCCAAAGTGGTTAGAAAATCATTCTATGTGGCCTACCTAATCACAAAAGGATTTGCATCCAGATCAAAAGAGGTCATTGTGCCCCTTTACTCATCACTCATCAGACCCATCATAGAGTACAATGCCCCATTTGGGATGTACCTTACAAGACACCTGCAACAGCTGAAAAGACCACAGAAGTACCTCACCAAGAGGATCACTGGCTTCAAACAGATGCCCTATGCAGCTCGACTGAAGAAACTCCAGCTGTACTCAGTTGTATACCGCCTGCTCAGAGGTAATCTCTGCCTGACATACAAGGCCATCTCCAACCCAGAATTGATGGACATGCTCCACCTAAAGAAAACCTTATCCCCTCAAGCCACACGCTCTAGGGATCTAAACCTCACCACAACAATAAATAGGAAGTGCTGGAGGGATAGATTCCTGTCCCAGAGACTTCCCATGCTTTGGAACAAGATTCCAATCTACATTAGGCAGAGCTCCTCACTAGCACTCTTCAAGAGAAATCATGACGTGTGAATGGGAAACAGAAAGTTTACCCCGGGGATCACTTCAGTGGCTCTGCTGGACATAGGCACAGGGAACTAATCTAAGGGGGCAGCGAAAGCCAACACATTCTGGCTAGGCTTATAAATGCCTTCGGGCAAATAGCCTAGTACCTACCTATGAATCTATGAACCTATGAATCAGCTTCCTTCATCATTATCCTGATGAGATACTTCCTAGCTGTCTCTGTACCTTTTTCAGTCATATCCATTACCAAACTAGCCAAGGTATAATCTGCTAACAAATAATGACAGCACTGAGGGGGCTTATGCTTCAGAAATATAATGATGTTATACATCAATAAGCACAAGTCATTCTTTGTTATATTACATATTTATTTTTCCTTATTTTTACTTTTACTCTTACTCTTAATCTTGCTTTAACTCTTTCTCCTTTCCCCATATCTTCCCCATTAATTACTTCTAACAAACACTTATTTATGTCTCTCTCTCTTCTCTCCCTTCCTCTCCTCCTCCTTATATCTTGTTTGAATGGTCCAGTCTGACATTTATTTTATACATTAGTAATAAACTCTCACACTTGTAACATGTTAACATGTTTCAGTGCTACACACAATTGTATTTATCTTGTTTTAATGATAGTATATGTGTATTATTATACTTCATATATGTATTAGTATTTTTATTAATCTATATATTTAAAGTATATTGTAATAAGATGTCAGTTTTCACCAATAGATAGATAGATAGATAGATTAGATAGATAGATAGATAGATAGATAGATAGATAGATAGATAGATAGATACATAGATAATAGCTATATACATTATGCATTTTATTTTCTTTTACTTGTGAAGCTTTTCTCCCTAGTCCTCCACCTGAAAACAGATAAAATTATCTTGTCACACTTTCCCAGTAAATAAATTGTTACCTCTTATCAAATACAAGAGTAGAACATTTGGTCTCTCCATTCCTTTGAAGTTCTGATTGATCACTACCATAACATGATGTCAATACATGGTTAAGATTTCCCTTCCATATTAACCTTACCTTTCTTTTATCTCATCCCAGCTGTTGATTTCCACATCAAACCTAGACTCTTTCTCTGCCAAGTAAATGAAGAAGGAATCAACAAGCCACACCTACTTCCGACCTGCAAAAAAAAATACAGATGGAGAAATCAAATAACCACTCATCTAAATTGGCTAGAATGTCCCCACCATCTAACATACCTGCAACTAACCACAGTTCATAAGCTAATCTATAAGCCTTCCAGTTGTCCTGCCTCTCATCTCTGTTCACCATGTATCACCCAAATAAACCTCTAAGAACAGTCAATCAGATGCTCCTCAATGGAGCAAAACCAAACTTTTCCACTGGTCAAATGCATTACCCATATGCTATAGCAAAACTATGGCATGCTGTCCCTCCTTCAATTAGGTCTACTAGCAACCCCAAATGCTTTAAGACTTCACTGAAACAACATCTATTCTCCCATTGGCTATGTACATGTACCAGCATTGACTATAAACAAGCAAAAAAAACAATATTCCTAGCTTTCCTACTTTTCCTCCCCATCTCACTTACATCTCAGACTCCTCATATATACATTCAGTGCTTTCAACTCAGAAACAATGGTAAAATAGCTTCTGCTGTCTTTCTAGACATGTCCAAGGCCTGTGATACAGTCCCCCACCCCAAACTATTAAATATACTCTCCAAGTTGAACTTCAGCCCCTCTGCACTTCAGTGGTTCTGCAGCTATCTACAGGACTGTCAGCAATCTGCAAAATGGCTTAATGTCCTATCCCCCCTTCTTGCCGTCACACTAGGAGTACCTCAGGGTTCAGTTCTTGGGCCTCTGATCTTCACTAGTTTTACAATTAACCTCCGTAATGCTACCCCACTGGCTTTAACTATCCAATATACAGATAACACAACACTGCCGCTAATAACCTACCACACCTCCATGATATAATCCAAAAATCATTCTCATATACTGAGGTATGGCTCTCTAATTATCAGCTCATACTCAACCCCAATAAAACAAAGTCATGATCTTCCAACTCACAAGATCCTCCCCCTAGCACCTTGTACATTACAGCTAGGAATAATACTAAAATTAATGCTGCTTCACAAACAAAACTTCTAGGTGTAATAACAGATAACAATCTAAGATTTGAGCTACATATAGCATAAACAATTACAAAAGTTCACAAAAAATGGGTGCTATTTACAGAAATAAAAATTATCTAACAGCTCTAAGGTTGCCATTGCTAGAACTCATCTTCTATCAACACTTCTGCATGCTTCCCCAAGTCTCACCAATCTTAAAAAGACAGATTTAATTAAACTTGAAACATGCTACAATAAAATAGCTAAATTTGCAACTGACTGCCACATCATATCCACCACTGTCACTCCTTAAAAAACTCTCCTGGTTAGTACTCCCACAGCTTCTATCCTATAACTAATTATCCTTAGCACACAAACTAGTATATCAACCTGAAAAAAAATATGCCCTTTTAAATATTCTCCAGTCCCATACCACAAATAGAAGCCTTTGCTCAACAAATAAATCTCTACTACAAGTGTCCAAATACACTACTATGGCAGGGGACTCGCTATTTTCTCATCATGTGGCAACAAGGTGGAATTCACTACCTCAAAGCATCAGAACCATCACAAATACCAAACAATTCAAAAAGATTCTTAAAAATTATCTTAATGACACCTTGTTTGTTCCTGTACTACTCCAGGCTAACTAGTTTTAATAGCTTCTGGTCATACTTTTTCTTCTTCCCTGACCAGTTCATAATCAGTTCTCTCTCATGTCTAGATAATCTCTAACCTCATTTTTTTCTATCCAGTTTTCACCCTAAAACCCCTTTGTCAGCTTACTTTGAGAAACTACAATGTCTACACTACAGTAAGGAATTATATCAGATGATTGAATAATACAAATGTCAGCTATAATAGCATATAATGTAATATCTGATGTACTGTATGTCTTGTATTTTTTTGTATAATTTGTTGTATAAGTTTTGTATAATTTCTTGTACAAGTTTTTTGTATAATCTCTGTATGTGGAGCTTTTCTCCCTGGGCCTCTGCTGAAAATGGGTCTTATCTCAGTCGGACTTTCCCGGTAAACAAATGTTCCACTGAACTGTCTAACTTCGGGCACATAGCATTTTTGTCACCACTAGCTAAAATTATGGAGAAGTGTGTACGCATTCAGCTCATGAAATATCTCACACAGAACAAACTACTGTCTAACTCTCAACATGGCTTTAGGCAAAATCACAGAACTATGTCAGCCCTCCTCTCTTTTACTAACATTATAAACCAAAACCGTAACAATAACAAACTAACCTTCGCACTCTTTCTAGACCTTCCAAAGGTTTCTGACATGGTCGATCACAAAATGTGAATGAACACCTTGAAGGCCTTCACCTTAAACAATCAGGCGCTCCAATGGTTTGATTTCTACCTACAAGGCAGGCAACAGGTGGTCCTGTGGCAGGGTAAACTATCCTCATGCCTCCCCATCAAGCTAGGAGCCCCCAGAGCTCAATACTAGGTCCCCTTCTCTTCTCCATCTTTATAAATGATCTTAGCACAGTCATATCGGAGGCTACCTGCATTCAATATGCAGATGACTCCACCTTGATTTGTTCTGCCACCTCCCCAGCAAATCTTTGTACATTAACCCTAAACACCTTTAACTTGGTGGAAAAAAATGGCTATTAAACCAATGTCTAATCCTAAACCCCAAAAAACTAAGCTACTTCTCTTCTCCCCTATGCATAAGACCACCCCACCATTCTTCAACATAACAGCTAGTAATGGGACCATTATCTCCCCAGAAACCCAAACTAAACTTTTGGGTGTCACAACTGATAACATCCTCAGGTTTGATGTGCACATCAATCAAACTATAAAAACTATCAATAAAAAACTCAGCTTTCTCTATAGGATCAAATCATTCCTCACCCCACCTGCTCAAATTGCAATCGCCCACTCCCATCTACTATCTAACCTTCTTTATGCCTCTCCTCTTTTCTCCAGCCTGAGCAAAACTGATCTTAATAATTTATCATCATGTTGCAACCATATTGCCAGATTTGCTACTGGCTCACCCTACTGAACCCACGACTGCCACAACCTAAATCTCCTAGGCTGGCTGGAACTACCTCACCTTCTACAGCTCAATTAGCTCATAGTTACCCATAAAATCCTCTACCAGCCAGAAAATACCCCTGCTCTAAAAAACATGATCTGCTCCTACAGTAAAAATTGACCACTCTGCTCCTGTACCAATCTCCTAGTTCTAACAGATAAATCCAACCACTCTGCTGGTGACTCACTCTTTGCCAACTCTGTCGGAAAGATTTGGAAGTCACTACCAGCCGACTTGACTCAAGAGCCTTCACCAACCTTATTCAAAAACAAGCTTAAGAATTATCTCAAATCGCACTGGATATGTCCCTGTACCAACCTTGACTAGTGCCCTGTCCATCTCACATGCTCCTCCTCTACAAATGTCCTTTCTTTGGCCACCCCTCTCCATATCATAAAGGGTAAACTGTATCTAATGCTACTCAATGTACTTTATTCCTGAAGGTAATATGTTGTTACTACCTGTATATACATAGTCGCCATGCTTTGGAAGTTACAAGTGTCATGTGATTGTTTGTATTGCTCTGTCTGTAACCTGTGTGTAATTGCCATTCACTAATAGTTCTAATAATTGTAATGTGTACATGTACCTTGGAGCTTATCTCCCCAGGCGTCCACTCTAAATGGACATACATCCAGTCAGACCATCCCAGTTAACAAATGTAAAATAAAATAAATAAATAAAATAAATAAACTTACTAGGTCCAACATGTGCCATCCAGCCACACATAATTTACCATATTAGTTACCTACCATGTCTTCTCTTCATTCTCGATGCCTATATAGCAGTAGCTCTAAGGCTGTCCCTCACTCTCAGAATCTTTAACCTACTGCTCTCCATCTTTCCCTCGCTACTGCTAAACTGCAATACTGTATTGTTCACACATTCACTATTATCCCATGTCATAAACTGTATTCTTGTTTGGCTTGCTTACTTAAAATCTAACATTTGTATAACTAACATTATCTATTTTATTGTATCACCTATTCTGTAATGTAGTGTTCTGTACCATTACTGCTTGATTTTTGCATTTTGATTCTGTAGATTTATCATGTTGTTTGTTTTTGGAGCTTTTCTCCCCAGGCATCTACTAAAAATGGGCTCAACCGTAACCCAATAGACCTCCCAGTAAACAAATGCAAATAAATAAATAAGCCTCATTGCCTCTGCCATATTCCCTGTTTTCTGGCCTTACCTATTCCTATTGCCATTAGCTTGAATTACATGTTTTTCACTTCCTTTAGACATATCTTTTCTCTCTCTCTTCAACTCATTGTCATTTTCATTCATTTTTTTTCTAACTTCCATTTTAACATATATTGCATATTAAATTCCTAAGCATTCATCTACCTATTTATTTGATGATCCCCCTACTAATGCTCTATCCCTGGCTCAGTCTGAAGCCCATGCAGTTCTAAAAGAATAAACCAAGAACTGGAACAAACTGATGCTTGTGTACTTTACATCTTTTTTCAATGCTTCGACAAAATGCTGTGCTTGCACCTCCTCTTTGGTGACCACTAAGAACACTGACTACTTACAACCTGATTTTTTTAGCATATGCAGAGTAAATGCCAGCTTTATTGGGCAGGGTAATGTGTTCCTCTGAAATAACTTATTTTCCTTCACTCGTCTCTTCCATCTTGGATGCCCCAACCGTAACAGTATACCACTATCCATTTACTTAAAACTTCAACATGTTTCCAACACAGTTGTGTAATGACCCTCATCTCCTAGCCCCCTCCCAGCAGCTCATTTACTCTAAAGGCCACGTAGTAGAAAAAAACATGGCCAAAGTTGTCAAAGTAGCATATATGGAATAATCCTCAATTAAACTATGAACATCTTCCTGAAGAGAGGACACCCAGTTCTATACCAGCAGCTCCCTATGATTTATGTTATGGGGTGCATTCTGACATTTCATTTTAGCATCTGGAGCTTGAAATTTACTTGACCCAATAAAATGAACTGCCAAAACTCAACAAGTTCCAAAATGAATACAAACACTCTCCTTTCAGTATCAGTTAACAAAAAAAACCTTGGCATTAATACCAGGCAAACTTTGTCTAAATAAAGACACTAGTAATGAAAGGATTTTTTTAAGGTGAAGTATAAGGCTGGGGTTAGGGGCAGGAATAGGGTTAGTGCAAATGTGACCATGGAACCCTACACCCTCTACAATAATTCCTTCATGATGTTTATATAGTACATAGTTGCTCCCCAAAACATAGATATACATTTCAGTGTCATGCTAGTATCCATGTTTACCTTTTATAAGTTCATCACATCTGCCTCAATGTGAACGGTATTTACCAAAGAGTTTTTTTTTTTACTTGCTGAGTTACTTTAAAAGGTAGGATTCTTTTTAAAATTTGAAAGTCATTCTTTAACTGTGTAAAGCTACAAATGCACAGAATCTCTTGAAATTCCTGCATTCCATAGTTGCATATTTTATAGGGTCACACAAAATGGCACTGATGTTTTATACCATGCTAGCAATGGACAGTTAATGAAGTGGTTATCTGAATCTGAATCACTGCACTGCACATTGTGTTATACAGATATTGATGGTGGCTATGTATGATATACAGTAGTTACTACAAGACATGTGACCTGTATGCCCATACATTCATAGGTAGTTACTAGGCATGTGGTCCAGGAGACCATTAAGGAGTCTAACACAATTTTCCAGTTGCCCCAAAGCACTGTCTAGTTAATTAACTTGCTCAAAGTTTTCCAGTAGGCAAATGAGGGATGAGTAAATCAAGCCCTGTACCACAGGAAGCAGGTTGCTAACAGCTTACAGCCTTAATTCTCTGTGGTAAGTGACAGGCTGATAGATACACATGCATATCACATACATATGCACACAGTATTAAAGTGCAGCACTATATCTATTCCTAGCACCTATTTTTTGGTCCTCACAGATGACGACCAAGTATTCTCAAGGTGTTTCCTTATTCAGCAGGTCTGCTATGCACTCCTTCTGCCTCACCACAGACTTGTATCAAACTATGCTTGGGTCCAGCAATGAAATCAGGTTCCAGGTGCAGCCTTATATTACTTTCCAATGAGTTATTTTTCTTATATCCTTTAACATACCTGCATGCCCACCCATTATAAAGCCAGGGGCAAGCATACAGTGTTCTCTTATCAATTCTCCTTTAGGATAATTCCACCCTTGCATGTCACCAGCTTCTAGTATGGACTGGCAATGAGGTTTGCTGGAGTGCATGCCTTCCCGCCAACACCCATTCTTCTCTGCTAGCAGCCCGGATACCTGAACTGCTAAGGAAACCCATGCTACCTAGGCTATAGTAAGGGCTTTATCTCTCTGCATTATAGCACTGGCTCATTTCTGGCACCATTTTCCAATGCTACAATGAGAGATAGTAGTACCATGGTGCAAAACTATGGTGCACAACATGTGAACTTCAAACATGCATTCACATTTAAAGGGCTACCATTTTGCTTCTCAAGTAGTGCTAGGTTTGTAGCCATAGCTGCTTCAAGTGGACAGAATCAAGAGCTGCAGCAAGGTGTACCAACCTGAGCAAGATTTTCTTGTTGTTCCACTTCAAGGTGCTTCAAGAACTACTGCTAGGGCATTATGTT
>NC_056726.1:198362981-198397981 GCF_019279795.1 Protopterus annectens
CTTTTGTGATGAGGTGTGCCACATAGAAGGATTTCCTGACTACTATGGTGAAGTGATTATCCAAGGTGAGACTACTATCCACCTGTGTCCCAAGGTCTCTTATCACACTTTCGGTGTTAAGTAGACTGCCGCCTATGTGGTAGTTCATGGGTACAGAGTTTTTACCAGAAGAAGTGACAATGCACTTTTTGGCATTGAGCTTGAGGCCATGGCTTTGACACCAGGCATCTGTCTCAGTGAGGCCCTTTTGTAGGATGTCCACATCTTTTGGAGTTTTGATTATGGCTCCTAGTTTGCAGTCATCTGCGAACTTCATTAGCCAAAGATCTTCTGTGTTAGCCTGTACTTCAGAGAAGTAGATAACAAACAGGAAAGGACGCAGGACTGAACCCTGCGGTACTCCACTTGTCACTGGTCTGAAAATGGATTTGGAGTCTGCTACTTTCGCAGTGTGGGTTCTGTCAGTGAGCCAGTTGGCAACCCATCTTGTGACATAGGGATTTATACCTAGTTTAGTGAGTTTATTTATAATTCCAGAGTGGGGAATGTTGTTGAATGTCTTGGTGAGATCTAGATAGGCTGTGTGAACCACCTTACCCTCATCTACGGCTTTGGTGACCGCTTCAAAGAAGTCTATCAGGTTTAAGAGACATGATCTGCCTTTTACAAACCCGAACTGGGTGGGGTCCAGAGTTTGGAGATCGCCAATGTCATTGTTTATATGTTCCATGATGATACGTTCCATAGCCTTGCAGACTAGTCTCATCTGGCTAATGGGGTGGTAGTTTCCAAGGTCTGCCATGGCTCCCCCTTTGTGGAGTGGGATAACCGTCACTGTGCACCATTCAGTGGTCACATACCCTGAGGTGAGGCTATGATTGAACGTGGTACTTAGGTGGGGTGCCTGTTCATTCTGTAGTTCATGTAGAATGCAGCCTGTGATGTTGTCAGGTCCCATGGTTGCTGTGCTCTTGACTTTGGAGAGTGTGTTTTTTTACCTGTGCAGCCGTGATTACAGGAACTTTGCATTCTTCCAGTATAGAGATGGGCCCTTTAGGGGATGAGAGGGGGGTAAAGTTAGCACTGAACCTATCTGCCAGGATGTTGGCAATATCAGTTGGTTCTGTATATTTAGTGCCATTGTGTTGTAACTCAGAGTAGATCTGAGTGTTGCCATTGAGATTCTTGACATAGCTATAGAATGCTTTGTGGTTGTCTTTAGAGTCAGTGGCGATTTTGTTTTCAGAACTAGCTTTGGAGGATTTTATGAGGGATCTCATCTTCTTACTGAGGCTGACCAGGGAGTTCCTCCAATCATGGTATTTTACTCTTTTTTGCAACAGTTTCTTTCTTCTGTTGTAGAGTTTGTTTATGGCAGGGGACCACCAGATTGGCTTCCTTTTTTTGGGGGATAGCATCTTGGTTTTGTTAGGGATTGCATGATCCATGCACTCGTGTAAGTGCTTATAAAGCGCATTTGTGTAGGATTCAGCAGTCATACCTCTATTGTCCATCAGCATGGGTGTCGTGAAGTTTGTCACTTCTGTCTTAAGAAGCATGAACTGGAACAATAAAAAGCTAGTAAGTACGGCTGATGCAAGGCAACCAAACTAGTATGCATCAAAATCAAAACGCCAGCACCAAAGATGAGCTGAAATGAATTTATTTTTAGAACAAGTGAACTAAACCGGTTTCAGCATATAGCTTTCTTCAGTAGTATGGAAAAGAACCCTGGCAAAAGCCAGTAATTTATACACATGTTCCAATGAAAACAATGACATCACTTCCTGTCTTAGGAAGAAAACAAGTTGTTAACAAGAAATTAAAATATAATCAATGAATGACTGATGGTAACTAAAACTCAAACTAGCTGCAAAGAATGTATAGTATAATTTTGAAAATGGAAAACTTACAATTTATCATTTAATCCTGGGGAAAAAAGACCTCCTAGTTTTATGATCCATTTTCTTTCTTTATTGTTGAGTATATCATGCCATCCTGTTTTGAATGACCAATTGCCAATGAAGTGATCAATAATAATAAATAAGAATTTGGCCATGGGATGATTAATTGTATGTCTGTACAAGGCATTGGTCATACGTGCATTTCTAATATCATCTAAGTGTTCAGACATTCTGATCCTGAACTGTCTAGATGCCTGACCTACATAAAAGGCTTGGCAAGTGCAGGCAGCAAGGTAGACTACCCAGTCCGTACTGCAGTTGCCAAATCCATATATATTGTATAATTGTCCAGTGTTCCTACTGGTGAATGTTTTGGTTTTGAACATATAATTGCAGAAACTGCAGTGCCCACAAGGGTATGATCCTATTAAGTTTTTCCGAGTTAAGGTCTGCTGATGAATAACAATATCCCTGGATATTGTTTTCTTGAAATAGGAAAAATGGGACCCCAATGTCTTGCCCTTTCTGTATGAGAATGAACATCTGTTACCCAAACAATCATCCAAATCAATATGAGACTTAAGTATATTCCAGTGTTTATTTACTATCTCAGAAAATTGAGAGGTATTTCTCCCATATGTGGTTACAAATCTCAAGATATCCTGATGTTTTTTTCTTGAATGCTGTTGGTATTGTAACAGACTATCCCTCGACTGGTTTTGGGTCCAATGTATGGCTGAACTAACATTGTTTCTAGTGTACCCCCTGGCTAAAAATCTGTTGGCCAGATCATCATGATACTGGGATAATTCTTGTTGAGAGGAACATATCCGTTTGAGACATAAGAACTGAGATTTGAGAATGTTGTTAATTGTATGTCTTGGATGAAGACTGTTAGCATGTAACAGAGTATTGTACTGAGGAAATTTATGGTATTCAGATGTTTTCAAGGATGACCTGGCGATGTAAGGAAACACCCAAAAAATGCATCTCATTGTGATGATAGTCCACAGTAAATTCCACTCCCCAAATGTTACTATTGAGGTGTTCCACGAACTCATGTAGATATTCACTTCCTCCTTTCCAAATGAGCCAACAGTCATCCAGATATCTTCTCCAAATGTCAATGTCAGAAATGTATAAATTGTGAAGCTCATCATAAATGATATGTTCCTCCACATACCCCATATAAAGGTCAGCATAAATGGGTGCAAACGAGGCACCCATGGCTGTACCGTGTATCTACCAGTAGCAATCTTGTTTGAAATAGAAAACATTTTTGGACAAAACATGTTCAGCCATACAGATAAGCAATATGTTAGTACCAGGAGGGTAAATGCCGGCTTTATTTAACCAGTATTCAAGTGCAGTTAATCCAGCCCAGTGTGGAATATTCGTGTATAATGATTTGACAGCAAGAGTACACATTAACCAGTGTGGTTCTAATTTGCGAGTCTGATACTATTTGTAAAAATTCTGTTGTGTCCTTAAGTCTCGCCCTGACTAGTGATAACAATGGTTTAAGTTTCTCAGTAAGAAATGCTGACAGGGGTTCCATAAGTGATCCTATCCCGGACACTATTGGTCTACCTGGTGGTTTATCAATAGATTTATGAATTTTTGGTCACAGATATAAATATTGTTTGGCAGGATCCAAAACTGTAAGATGAGATAGAGTGTTAGCTGTGATAATGCCTTGTTCAACTGCCTCTTGTAAGAATTGATCTATTTCTTTTTTGAAGTTTGAAGTGTGGTCAGTGGGCATCCTCATGTAATGATGAGGGTTAGACAACTGTCTATTTCCCTCATCCCAATAATAATCGGAGTCCATGAAGACCACTGCACCGCCCTTGTCAGCCGGAAGTATAACAAAATTTGTATTGTTTTTGAGGTCAGTTAAGGCTTGTTGTTCTGTTGGAGATATGTTGTGTTTGGTGATATTGTCTGAACCCATATAAAAATGTAAGTCCTTGATCACGGCTTGCTGAAAAACAGCCACATGTTTGTCCATCGGTGGATGGAAGGTTGACCGATGGAATTTGAATTCAGAAGATCTTTGAGATGAGATCTGAGGATCTTGTTGCCTGAAATACAATTTTAGATTAATTTTTCTGCAAAATGCTATGGTATCAGATACAAAAGAACTTTCATCAACAAAGAAGCCAGGGATGAATCCAAGACCTTAATTGAGTAATGTTAGCTCATCAGATGTTAAAACATGTTGGGAAATATTGTGTATATTAATAAATGCAGGATCTATTTCGTTATTGAAAGAAAAAGATCTTCCAAGCTTTTTACCCTTATGTTTACGTCCTCCCCTATGCTGTTTGTTCCTAAAGGGTCTGTGGATGTACGCCCTCTTTTAGAGTCAGGTGAATTACAATTGACTGTGGATTCTGTGTCTGTTGTGGAGGACTCCTCACCAGAAGTAGTGTAAGAAGAGACCCCTTTTTTAAGTATAGATATTGGTCTCTTTTTGCGAACAGAAGAAAAGTTCTTAGTGCCTTCAGCAAATATAACTCCCCTATGAGACTCAAACTGTCTGCCTTTGTCATAATCTTCCCTGTCACGGGAAAATTTTTTGGTCTTTAAATTATTTTCAAAAGCTATGAGTTTTTTGGACAATTTGCTCAGATTGTCCCTAAAACTGGTCTGTTCTTCAATTTTTTTCAAATCATTGCATATTTTTCAACTTCTCCAATATTGGTTTGAACTGTTCTATCATAAAAAGAAGCAAGTATATTGACAAATGACATTGATGCCTCCTGCTGGGCTTGTTGCCAATCTCTAAGTAAAATATCATCAGGTGTACTGACTAATGGTTTTACCTTGGACCTAAGGCCTCTGGGTGAGATATTTTGGTTTTGGTAAGCTTTAAATAATTTAGAATGCCATATATTTGTCTGTAAGGTTTTGACTTTTTTACCCAACTGGCTGAACAGTAAATTGCAATCGTCAACTGGATCCAAATTCTGGCATTCAGTAGAACCAGCTTGTGCTGTTTTAATGCCAAACACCTGGATGTCATCCTTGTCTGCACATAAGCCAGACAAAAGTTTGTGTAGATCCATGACAATAGGTTGCTAAAAAACGAATGCAGTCAAACCTAATTAGTAAATCTTTTTGATTAGAAGAACCACCAAATCAATATAGGACAATGCTGAGCAGAGAATCCAAGAGAAACCTATTCATAGTTTTAGTCTGAGCCCAAATAGGGGAATAACAAAAGCCTCTGGCAATATAGCCTTAATCACAGATCTGGCTAGAGTAAGTCTGATGTTCATATGAGCTGTAATGATTGGCTCATGTAAAAAAAACAAAAAAACAGTGTGTAGTCCTCGATAGTGTACCAATGCAAAAAGGATGTTGATCCAACCAACCTGATAACACTAGACTTATTGTTATGTAATTAAATACAATATTAGTAAATGTGAAAAAAATGGTAAATCTATCGAGGTTAATCACTGATAAATTAAACTAGCTGCCTAGGGTGATAGAATAGGGTGTATACCAAAACACCAAGTTCTGCGCAAGATTCAGAGATGCTTCTATCTTAAACTATATATGTTGCCCAACAAACAAGGTATTAAAGAAAATCCTAGCTGTGTTTAAGATGTAAAAGGCACAACAGGAGCTGTATAAGGCATGAGATAAATCTCAATCAACACCCTGATAATTATTATCCTACCAATAAATTCGCAGAACTATGAAAAAAACCCAAATGATACCGAAAAACACCCCTAGCTAATGCTGTCTGGAGCATGAAACCCTAAACATCAATGAGCCATTGGTATAATTCTGCATCATATAAAACAACCATGATGAGAAATACAAATAAAGTCCCTAAAATTACACATATATAGCTGTCCAATCTCAAAACAGGGGCTGTATGCCAAATTAGTACAAACAAGATGATGGACATATATATGTATATAAAAAAACGCTATGAATATATTCTTTTCAGAAATCAAACTGTCACCAATAATGAAAATGTCAGTTGCATAGTGATGTTCATATAAACATGAGGAAGTCCTGGCAAACACAATGATTATTAATGTCCAGCCACCAAAATTTTGACAATAGATGTTAATCCAGGCAAAAATGAAGACTCTACTATCTCGTACAAATTAGACCATCAAAAATAAATGCAAAATGCCTGTAGGTGATTAGTACAATTCTGCACTACATGGATTGAAAACATAAATAAAGGCATATATAAAATCCAAATGGTATAATTGCACTTTTTTTTAAATGTTCAATCTCAAAATAATACTGATTGTTAAATAAAATGTGAAAAAAGTATTAATAAAAATCATATAAATAGATGAAAAAGTCAAACTTCCACCAGTAAGGGAATACCAGTTCAGCAATTGTATTGATGTAGACGAAAACAAAGTCAAAATGAAAATGAGTCATCGCCAACGACTGGAAAAATGATAATGTACCTGATAGTCAGTCTGACAAGCCGTATGAGCTTCCCTCAGTTTAAATAAAAAAAGGAGACAAATCTCACCCAAGGAACAGTCAAACTCCTAATGTATAAGCTCCGAAAAAGCGTTGATGAAAGAAAAATAGTAAAGCAAGACTGATGATTCCTTAATTAACAGTACACATCCCAAAACGGCCAATGAACATAATCCTGGGTTGAATAAACATCAAAATTTCCAATCTGGTCACCCAACGACAGTAGGCAGTGGAAACCAATCTCATCCAATACTGGTATATCCAAGACAGGTATATCCAAGACAGGAAGCTGATGTAAAGGTATACAACTGAAATACCGATGAGGAGTCCTTCTTCACAAACACAGAACGCCACAGCAATGGCGTCAATCTACAGCCCTCTAAATGCCAACAGCTAGCACAAAACAGGAACTGGAACAATAAAAAGCGTGAAGTTGGCTTTGGAGAAATTTTTTACGATGGTTTCCCTAATGAGGGGTGGGGAAGGGATGTGGATGTCTAGGGTGATTTGCTTGTGGTCGGATCTGACCAACAAGAAATTGACATCTGGTGTGGAGCACTGGTTGCCCATGTTGGCAATAACCAGGTCTAGGATATTGCTGCCCTTGGTAGGGGTGTGGATAAGTTGATCTAAGGCATTGGAATTTATGAATTCCAGAAAACGTTGAGCACAAGAGTTGGTACATGAGTAGTTTTCCCAGTTATGGTGGGGTAGTTGAAATCACCCATTATTAGGGTGTTAAGTTGTACCCTAATATTTTCCAGTGTATCAAGAAATGAGGAGTGGGAATGCTGCGGCATGGTGGGGGATCTGTAGCAAGCTACAATTTGGATTGCGGTCTTGCCCAGAATTAGTTGCATTTGGATAATTTCAGATGCATTATGCTGAGCAACTAGCCTGGAAGTGTGGATATCCTTAATGAATATGGACACGCCTCTGCCTTTAGTGTTTCGGTCCAGGTTAGGTGGCCGAAAGGTGATGTATGAATTATAGCCTGGTAATGCAGGGGTACTCTCTGGAGCCTTGAACCAGGTCTCAGTCACTGCACAGATGTCAGTGTTCTCCATTTTAAGGAGTGCCTCGAGTGAGTGCATTTTGAGGTTT
The DNA here is from genome assembly GCF_019279795.1 of Protopterus annectens. NCBI lineage: Eukaryota > Metazoa > Chordata > Ceratodontiformes > Protopteridae > Protopterus > Protopterus annectens. Next base: position 198,370,454 of record NC_056726.1, read on the forward strand.
AGACTTCTAACATTGATTAGCAATACCCTCAGATTCTGCTTGCTTGTACCTGTTACGGTGATGAATTTGTCATTTGAACCTTGCCTAAAAAAGGCACTATAGGGGTGGCTAGAGCCTTAGCCAGTATCTGGAATCACAGGGTCGACAGGTGCAGGCCATCTCTGTCAAAGCATCGTTGTTTGTCGATCATGTCATCCCAGGCAGACAGATACTGGATCCCCTTAGAATGACACCAGAAGCTTAGCTAATTTTTGAAGTCAATCATTTTGTCGTTTTACTGTGGTATCATTCTGGGTGATGGCAGGATGCTAGTCAGGGCTAAGGTCATACCTGCCTGGGCTACAAGATCGGACAGCTCCTCCATGTCCCTTTTCATGTAGTCCAGGGAGTTATGTCTCAGGTCATTCACACCAACATGGGCAATGATGGAGTCATATTTGTACTTGTTGTGGAGTGAACTGAGTGCATGCATTATGTGGCGGACCCTGGCACCCGACAGGCAGCTGACAGTAACTATCTCCTTGTTTAGCCTGGTGAGTGGAACATCAGTGTGCCTGACTATAAAGTCACCTATGACTAGAGTGTTGGGTACATTGTTATGCCTTATGGGCTGTGATTGAGTGGCACACTGAGTTTGTGGGCTATGTGTCATTTGAGTTGTGTTGGGGGTGGAGGTTGCTTGTGTTTCTGCTTTGGTGGTTCCTGTTGCTTGGGCAGGTTTTTACTGAGTGCCTCCGCGAATGTAGGTGTGTGTTTTGTGTTTCTATATGTGTGTTTTGGTGGTGTAGGTTTTGAGGGTGTATGTGATGAGTGTGGTGTGGTGCAAGTGTTTACCTTCTCCTCTTGACTATTTATTCCAGTCTTGGGTGAAAAGAGCTTTGCTTCCAGTTTGGCTATATAAGTGCATCTTTCACAGGTTGTAGTGTTGGGTGGTAGGAGGAGAGGGTTGTCTGTGTACATGAGACAATTGCTGCATTGCCCCAAGATGCTCAGATTCATCAGGTAGACAGGTGAAAACACCAGGAGCTGACCCTTAGACATGCCTGGATAGGTGCTTATTTGTTAAGTTCTAGAAACTGTTTTCCTCTAGACAAGTGAGGAAAGTTGAGTGCTATAGTAATTTGTAGCTTATTTACTGCTTACAAATGAGTTCTGAACAAGTGCTGGGCTCAAAGAAACAGACGAGTGCTGAAACTAGAAAACTGGCTAGTTCTAAGAAACAAAATTAAGCTAGAAGGCTTCCCTCCAACACAGAAAGGCTTGGGGGCTCAGAAGCTCACAAACAGTCCTAGAAACAGCAAATCTGTATCCAGACTAGACTACCCACAGGAAAGGCAGGAAACAAGCTTACATTTTTTTTTTTTAAGTGGAAAGAGAGAAAGGAGGAGCAGAAACTAAGTGGATTGGCCTTCTCAAATGTTCTCCCTGTATTAGGTAGAATGAGGTAATAACACTAGACTGGGAGGAGTGTCCCAGATCAAATTTACAGGAGGGGTGGGCAACTGCAAAGCCAGCAACTATAAGAACAGCATACAAATAGCGAGGGAGGGTGGGAAACAAACTGCAGAAATGTTTCTCACAGCAGAAAAGCAGCAGTGAGCCTTTAAATGAAAGTTTTAAACAGATAAAGGAGCCTGTAGAGAAAGCTTTTAACTGCAAACAAGTTATATGACACTCTCCTTAGCAGGAGATCAGAATCAAACAACCCAAACAGATGCTTAATAAAAGTAGACAATTTCCAGTTAATACCTCACACACACTGAAACTAGCTAGAAAAGTATGCAGTAGACAAAGTGCTATAAATAACTCGAAAAAATAAGCAAAAAAACAGGATACTTAATGTTATATATTATAGATCTGAGTTTGCTCAGTGTCCTTCCTTCGATTAGCTCGGTGTGAAATGGCAGAAACTCTCACAAACTTAACTTCTTAGGTAACAGAAAGTTGAAACCTGAGACAACTTTAAAAAAATGCTCAAGTGCTTACTCTAAGCTGCAGTCCAGGTGACTCCAGTCAGCCAATTACCTTAAACAATCCTCTCTCACTGAAATGTCTAATGGCTTTGGCTAAACCAAGATGTCCTTGAACATGTGCTCAGACACACAGCCTCCACAAACACTAGGCCCAAACACAAGCCTGAATATGGACAGTGCTACAAATATCCACACTACTTAGGTAGAAACAAACTGCAGAAATGTTTCTGACAGCAGAAAAGCAGCAGTGAGCCTTTAAATTAAAGTTTTAAACAGATAAAAGAGCCTCTAGAGAAAGCTTTTAACTGCAAACAAGTTATATGACACTCTCCTTAGCAGGAGATCAGAATCAAACAACCCAAACAGATGCTTAATAAAAGTGGACAATTTCCAGTTAATACTTCACACACATTGAAACTAGCTAGAAAATTATGCAGTAGACAAAGTGCTATAAATAACTCAAAAAATAAGCAAAAAAACAGGATACTTAATGTTATATATTATAGATCTGAGTTTGCTCAGTGTCCTTACTTCGATTAGCTCAGTGTGATAAACAGGATTTGTACTTTGCTGTGTACACTTACAGTGCTCTCTGTTATGGATGCCATGCTGCCCTCCTTATACTAAGTAAGTGTGAAATGCCATGATGAGCTACATCGTATAGGTGAGCATGCATCATCTGACATGCTACCTTATGGATGCCATGCTGCCCTCCTTATACCAAGTAAGTGTGAAATGCCATGGTGCTGTGCTACATTGTGTAGGTGAATGCATCATCTCAGATGCTACTTGCTATCCTTGTGCTATGCATTGTACCAGTCACACGTATACCATACTGAAGCACCGCTCCAGCCATAGAGCTGCCTGGTGTTACATCTGCATTTATACTGCATTTCACTTGTGCTCTTGGTTCAGCCTGATGTCAGGTTGTCAGACTCGCTATGAAGCTCTGTGCAGAACGACTCCCTTGAAAATGACTCCTGCACTGTATATGAATCCCAGCCATTGCCTTCTTTTTTCCAACTATTTTAAAAATATTACAGGATGGTTTATGATAACAAACAAAACGCACACTTTAAAGTCACATCAGACCTCATGCTACTCAACTAACAAAAATTATTATGTGTAATTAAGTTTGCTCCATAAAACATAAACTTGTATTTACTGTGTAGTCTCACAACACTGGACATTTATATCAATTTTTTATCAATATTTTATTATGCAAAATAGATAAACAGATAGATGACTTTCCCAGTCAACAAATGTTAAATAAAAATAAAATAAATAAATAAGTAAAATAAAAAATAAATAAATAAAATTAAATAAAGAAATTGTCACTCTTCTAGTTTGGCTTAGGTCGGTATAACTGATATATACCTTGTATATGTGATTATTAAATCAGGTGGAAATAGTACGCCTGGTTTAAATTAAAATTACTTAATCAAAGTGACTAAAAAAGTTATCCATGAGAGAAAAAAGATATTCAATACTTCCTCCATACCTGATAGCTATTTGGTCTCCCAATCACTGTTTATAACTATATATAACTATATATAACTGTATATAACCTTTGCATTGTTCGGCAGAGTATCTTTTGTAAAACTGAACTTATGTAACCATAGGTTCTATGTGTTTGGCAGTATATTTTATTGTATCAGTTAATTAATGAGAAAGTGTGTACTTTCGGTAGTTATTTTTAAGCAAAGCACTTATATTTATTACTTAAATTAAGCACAAACAGACAGAACAGCTTCACAGATATAAATGCTGTCATTTTGCCTTAACCATGGCACGTGGACATTTAGATCAAAGTCTACTTATTTTAATAAATTAAGTAATTAGATGCTTGTATATTACAAACAGCTGAGTACTGGCATGACTGGGGATCTGCATTCAAGTATGTAATTAAAATTAATTTGAGTATCTGAAGTAAATGTCCTCAACAGTCAGAAAGCTTTTACTCTCCAATTAAGCCCCTTAGATGACTCATGCATATCCTTTGACAGAATGTTAAGATCACGGCATACTCACTTCTAATCTGGCAAGCACAGTTAAGTTAGGAATGGTGTTTTAGTGGTTTCTACTTATAATAATCTCTTGACACCAGAGCTCGATCCAGTAATAGGGACACTATCTGGTTAAGTGACCTTGCTCAGATCTAAACCCTGATCTTAATTACGGACAAGCAAGTGCTTTAAGCCTCCACAACCAACTACCAGAAAGCTCATAACTGTTTCATATGTGTCTGTGGTGCAACAGTTCGTATACTTGCTTTCGGTGCAGAAGGCTGTGGGTTCTCTTCCCTCACCGGGTAGATTGATTGCTAGTATGCAACATTTTTTAATGTAAGATAGGCTCCATTTCCTTGACTAAGGCCCCATTTCACCATGATTCAACTCTGATTGATACTGTATACTGCTCCTGGAGAATAATCTCCATTGAGTCTGTACCATGCAAGGGCTGCTGATTTACAGTTTCATCTCAAATGTCTATTCATGAATGTGACAGTGGTTTGCATTTTAACCCTTAGAATATACTGCAAAATGTAATGTCATGTGATCACATATGTTACTACTACAAAACAAATTTCAGGTTGCTACATTCCTGCAGGCAGGAAGTAAATTTGATGTCACGTAGTTGCTTATGTGGCTTGCAGTGTGACAATGAGAGATGACAATGCAAGCATTTGGCTGCAATAAAGTTTCAGTTATGTCTACCATAGCCACATATATAAAAAATGCCTTACTGGTAGTCATTTCATGTAATAGTTTAAGTGCAGGTATTAGAGCTTCAGTAACCAGTTGTTGCTTGTCTGCAAGAAAGTAGAGACCTAACAGATAAGGAAGCAATAATGCCTGACTGGGTGTGTGTCATTGTGTGAATAATGCCCATACAGGGGTGTTCTGAAGCCTGATGCTGCAGACAAAGGGACTCTTAGAAGGGCATTATTTATACAATAACACCCATTGTAGAGGGCTTTATTGTGCTTAAAGAATGGGCTGTTAAATTTTTTTTTTAATTATTATTTTTTTTATATTTTTGATGTAAAATAGTTCCTCCACCATATGTTTCATACTTGCTGTAGTATATTAACTATTGATGGAGGAGTATTTTACATCCAAAATATGTTTGGTTAAGTAATTAATGTCTGCATAGACTCTTATTCTGAGACAGACACACACACAAACACACACACACACACACACACACACACACACACACACACACACACACACACACACACACATACACAAGTACCTTTAAAACACATGATTACACTCAGTGTTAGCCATTAAAAGTTTCATAGATGAGTACCTCTCAACTGTCCAGATTTTTGTAGTATGTCTACATTTTTTGCGTTATTTTGTTGGTCTGTTCCTCATAAACTTTGGGGTTTACTGGCAAATCACTGGAGTTGAAGTCACTAAATAATGAATTATATTTGAGTTTCAGACTTCAATATCATTCAGGAAATGCATTTTGACATAAATTCTGTTATTACAGCAACTTTTTAATTATATAACTGCAATATTTAATATATGTCCCTATTTTTGAGCCTTTGCCCCACATTATTTTAGGCTTTATCTGGATTTTCTGAGCTAATAGTTTGAAAGGTATGCCTACCTCTTAATTTTAAATAAGTTGCATCCATTGCATGATGAATCACTCTCAATCTCTCTCTCTCTCTCACACACACATACACACACACACACACACACACACACACACACACACACACACACACACACACACACACACACACATACACACACTTTTGCTTTCATGCATGCAAGTACCCATACGCTCACACATGCAGATAGAAACATACATCCAGTGTTCAACAATTGATCTATTTTCACACACACACACACACACACACACACACACACACACACACACACACACACACACACACACACACACACACACACACACACACACACACACACACACACACACACACACACACACACACACACACACACACACACACACACACACACACACACTTTTGCTTTCAGGTACCCAAGTACCCATATACTCACACATGTAGTCATAAACATAAACACACACATTCACACTTTTCAATTTTTATTTTAATTATATGTTTGCTTTCATTTTACACTCACTAAACAGCAAAAGCACAGCTTAGCAAGTAAAAAACATGATCAGTGTCACTCATTTTAATCCACACATATGCTCACATATGCAGCCATAAACACACACACACACGCACGCACGCGCACACACACACGCACACACACACACACACACACACACACACACACACACACACACAAACACACACACACACACTTTTCAATTATTTGATTAGTCTAATTTTACACTCACAAAGCAGCAAAAGTTCTGCTTAGTTGGTGTAAATTAATGGTGACAGTTAACTTTCTTTCAGTCTGAGCTCCATGGCAGCTTAATATGCTGCCTTGAAGTGGTGGACAGATTTTTGAGTGGGCATTACCTGTTCATTACCACCCTGCTGGTCCAATCGGTGTTGATGTACAGGTCACCCATTCTCTAATCATGAATAAAAGTAAAGCAGTAAACAGAGTGCTGTAGCTTTCCACTCAGTTATTCCAGCTGTAGTTCCACTACATTGAATTAATGACATGTGGCCCCTTAAGTGATGATGCCTGCAAAAATGGGCAAGTTGTGAAATAAGCACTAAAACTGTTACCATATTGCATTCACAATGCATCCATTCTTGTCTATCACAAGCATGATAGACAGGCTAATTATAATTATATTCTTTATTACTATGAGGTTTCTAAGGGAGAGGAAAAAAATAGTTGGATTTACAAAGAACATGTTTATCTGACTGCAGATAAAAGATTAAAAATAAAAGATTTCAGTTACAAAATTTAAACACACTGTCATAAACCACAGCTGATTAAAAATGGAAAATCCAAACATTTATAAAGTACAGCTGATAAACAATGGAAAATGTAAATTGAAATAATTGGTTATATACAAGTATACTGAAATTAATGAAATATTGGCAACAAATAAAAGAATAAAGGATAAAAAAGTTCAGAGCACAATATGCCCAGGAATTGTTATATGCATAAGCCTCTAGATTGCAATCCCCATGACAATAACTGATAATTATTTGATACAAACATGAGGCTCCACCACTGCTTCCACCTCCCATCCTTGTTAACCTTTTCTTAGGAATGTATCCTGCATGTGGAATAGGCAAGGCAAAGCACAGACTGACTTTATTGTATAAGAAGGCTATAAATGGACAGCTGCTAACAAATCTCTCTTAGCACAGGTGCCTGCTTTGTTGGCTCGTGTATACTCCTTTAGTTTTTTGTTTCTGTGTTTGATATTAAAATACCTACTGTCTTGATGGCGAGTGCCAGACACTGCTTCTATACAATTTGGTTTAGGCACTGTGACTTGCATGGTGTATTCCTAGCTGCAACAGGATCTGTGTTAGTGCCATTTAGCAGTATGGCATCCTTTAAAGTATGAATTATGTTAAAATCAGTCTTCTTTTTTGGCTTTTCCCAGTCAGGGATCACCACAGCAGAACTCCAGTCCACTAATGATTGGCAGTAGATTTTTACAGTGCCAGCCCAATAGCCAAACTTCAAAGAAGGCACACACATTCATACACACACACACCTATTTGCATGTCTTTAAACATCACTCGACTGTGGGGAGGACATGCAGACTCCACACAGAAAGCACTCCAGCCTAGAATCAAACCAGAGAACCTCTTGCTGTGAGGCGACAATGCTAACCGCTGTACGGCTGCGTATTAATGGAAAATAAACAATATTTGCTTAATGGCTGAAAAATTATTATATTAAAAATGGTTGCAATATTAGTACACATCCCACTGATGTCAACATTTTAAGCTCATGTGTTACATATGGCAGTCCTTTGACAATGTCTAGGGCTGTAAAAAGCTTCTTAAAAGCACAAAAGTAGTACATCATTTCCTATGGGAAATGTAACAAAAAGAAAAATGCTAGATAGGCAGCTATATACAGGATATGTAAAAGGAAACACCGGCAAGAAAGAGCTATGACTCAGCACTCGAAGACACAACAGAGTGCTCAGTTTCCACTTTTTAGTCTTACCTAAATAATTTTTTAAACGAAAATGCATCTTTTAGTAATGTACACTTTATAGCAGTGATAGGTATATCCACACAGTTCCCACCAGTGTGCTGCTTTTTCAGTAGCAATAGTTTACTTATTTATATATGCATGTGCATATGTATGCATTTATTTAGTTATTTATTTGTGCATTTACTGCAAATTCTCAGTTATGACAGATTATACTCGAGGGGAAACCAGTAACTATTTTCAGTTATTGAACTTCTGTCTTTTTAACAGTATATGCATATATCACTTGTCACATAGAATGACTATATGCAGACATTTAGAGCTGTCTTTACATTACCTGCAGATAGCTGAATCAAACTTGTCGAGTCCCATCTGATTAGAATTCGGTAACCAGCTTTACCATGGGTCTACAAGCAGAGAATTCACCGTTCTCCAACATACACATTTATCTTCAATTCCATAAAGAGCATTGACATTTTTCGTTCAGATGGGGCTTGTTACATGTGACATACCATTCTGTACATCAGCATAAAGACAGTACAATCCCATGCATTGTTTTGATAAATAGGTTCATAGGTTCATAGGTAGGTACTAGGCTATCAGCCCGAGGGCCTACGTAAACCTAGCCAACAAGGTTCCCTGGCTTACGCCATCCAAGAAAGTTATTTGTCTGTGCCACTGTCGAGCAGAGACACAGAAGTGATCCCCAGGGTGTATTTCCTATTTCCCATTCACTCATCAAAATTTTTCTTGAAGAGTGCTAATAAAGAACTTTGCTTGACATAGATGGGTAGCCTGTTCCAGAGTTTGGGAAGTCTCTGGGACAGGAATCTATCCCTCCGGCATATCCTGTTTGTTGTGGTGACAAGGTTTAAGTCACTAGAGTGTGTAGCTCGGAGGGATTAGGATTTCTTTAGGTGTAGCATGTCCAATGGCTCTGGGTTTGACATAGCTTTATATGTTAGGCAGAGATCACCTCGGAGTAGACGATATACTACGGAGTAAAGCTGGAGTTTTTTGAGATGGTCAGTGTAGGGCATCTGTTTGAGGCCAGTAATCCTCTTTGTGAGGTACTTCTGTGGCCTTTCCAGCTACTGCAGATGTGTTGTGAGGTACATTCCAAAAGGGGCGTTGTACTCTATAATGAGTCTAATGAGTGTCGAGTAGAGGGAACAATGACCTCTTTTTTCCTGGATGAGAACCCTTTTATGATGAGGTGTGCCATGTAGAAAGACTTCCTGACTACTGTAGCGATTTAACTATCAAAGGACAGATTACTGTCCACCTGGGTCCCAAGGTCTCTTATCACACATTCAGTGTTAAGTAGACTGCTATCTATGTAGTAGTTCATGGGTACAGAGTTTTTACCAAAGGGGATGACAATGCATTTTTTGGCATTGAGCTTGAGGCCATGGCTCTGACACCAGGCATATGTCTCAGCAAGGCCCTTCTGTGGGATTCCCATATCACTTGTGGACTCGACTATGGCTCCTAGTTTGCATTCATCTGAGAACTTCATTAGCCAGAGGCCTTCTGTGTTAGCCTGTACTTCAGAGAAGTAGATACCAAACAGGAGAGGTCCCAGGACTGAACCCTGTGGTGCTCCACTTGTCACTCGTTTGAGGTCAGATTTGGAGTCTGCGACTTTTACAGTGTGGGTTCTGTCAGTGAGCCTGTTGGTAACCCATCTTGTGACGTAGGGATTTATACCTAGTTTAGTGAGTTTAGCTATAATTCCAGAATGGGAGATGGTGTCGAAAGCCTTGGCAAGGTCAAGATAGGCTGTGTGAACCATCATACCCTCATCTACAGCTTTGGTGACTACCTCAAAGAAGTTGATCAGGTTCAGGAGGCATGATATGCCTTTCACAAACCCAAACTGGATGGGATCCAGAGTTTGGAGGTTACCAATATCTTTGTTTATGAGTTCCATGATGATATGTTCCATGGCTTTGCAGACAAGGCTCATCAGATTAATAGGGTGATAGTTCTCAGGATCAGTGGTGGCTCCCCCTTTGTGGACTGGAATAACTGTTGCTGTATGCCATTCAGTGGGCACATAGCCTGATGTGAAGCTATGATTGAACATGGTGCTTAGGTGGGGAGCCAGTTCATTCTGAAGTTCGTGTAAAATGAAGCCTGGGATGTTGTCCGGTCTCATGAATGCTGTGTTTTTGGCTTTAGAGAGTGCAGCTTTTAACTGCATAGTTGTGGTTACAGGGACTCTGCATTCTTCCTATATCGATATGGGCCCTTTAGTGGGTGGGGGGGGGGGTAAAGTTAGCACTGAACCTATCTGCCAGGATGTTGGCAATATCAGTTGGTTCTGTAATTTTCTTGCCGTTGTGCTGTAACTCTGGGCAGATCTGGGTGTTGCCATTGAGATTATTGATATAGCTATAGAATGCTTTGTGGTTGTCCTTAGAATCAGTGGCAATTTTGTTTTTGTAGCTAGCTTTGGAGGATCTTATAAGGGATCTCAGCTTCTTACTGAGGCTGACCAGGAAGCTCCTCCACTCATGGGATTTTACTCTCTTTTGCAACAATTTCTTCCTTCTGTTGTACAGTTTGTTTATGACAGGGGACCACCAGATTGGCTTCCTTTTTTTGGAGGATAGTGTCTTGGTTCTGTTTGGGATAGCACAATCCATGCACTCATGTAAGTGATTACAGAGTGCATCTGTGTAGGATTCAGCAGTCGTAACTGTATTGTCCATCTGCATGGGTGTCATGAAGTTCACCACTTCTGTCTTAAGAAGCATGAAGTTGGCTTTGGAGAAATTTTTTACCATTGTTTCCTTAATGGGGGGTGGGGGCGGGATGGGGATATCAAGGGTGATTAGCTTATGGTCGGATCGGACCAACGAGGAGTTGACTTCAGGTGTGGAACACCAGTCACTCATGTTGGTAAGGACTAGGTCTAGGATATTGTTGCCCCTGGTGGGGGTGTGGATAAGTTGATCCAGGGCATTGGAATTTATGAATTCCAGAAAGCGTTGCATGAAGGAGTGGGAAAAGAAATATTGCAAAAGATTAATAAGTTCATGCACTGGTAATTCAACTTGCTGGAGATCATAGTTTTTCCTTGTGGATTTATTCATATTTTCTTCCAGCCCTTCATACATCCCAGTATCCCACTATACCTCCCATTTTCTTAACAGATCTTAATGGGAACACAATACCTAATGTCACTCACCAGAGGTACCTAGATCCAACCCTCTCTTTACCACACATACATATTTTAACCAATAGTTTTATTTATCTGTTTATTACATTTGTTTACTAGAAAAGTTCAACTGAGCAAAAAAAAAGGAAAAACTTTTCAGAGGAGAGCAGGGCAAATGCAAGTATATACATAATTCCAAATTAAAGCAAAACAGTAATAAATATAAACAAAATAAAGAACAGTAATAATTGCAATCAAAAGCATACACTTAGTGAGAATAGAGAATGTGATGTCAATATCAAAGTAGTAAAAATGAAAGGCAGTATTATCTGTCATTATGGCACAGTGAGATACTGTGCATATTTTAGAATAGTCAGTTCAGTATGACACTGTAATAGAAGGATGTGGCATTAATGCTCTGAAGAGCAGATAAGTGTATATTCATGATGCCTGTATTCAGATGTATTGAGTATTTTGAGAGAGACTAGGTTGAAGTCGCAAGGAGAAAAGTTGTAATGTTCAATATTGATTCAGATGATGATTTGCAGTTGGAGGGTAGAGAGTTAAAGTTTTTGCAGAAGATAGGAGTGTGAGTGGTGAACTAAGGGTGACTGACTAGAGAGAGGAAAGGTAGGGTTATAAATTATGTGATATGTCTTAACTGAATGGACATTAGCCAGGTAATGTACGGGATTAAAGCCAGGTGTTTGCAAAGTGCTGCTTCAGTTCTAGTTTAAGTATTTTTATGTCCTCAGTTCCTACAGAGAGCTTGGCATAGAGTTTCCCTGTTTAGAAATGAAGTTATAATACAAGTCCCCTGCGGCATTGTTGTATTCAGTTATGATAAGCAGACGTTTGTCAGAAGAATACAGGGTTCGGCTACAGCAATAGGGGAATTGAGATTATTATGCCTGTGGACTCTTCAGGCTTTTGAAGAATTTGTAGATTACCAGAAATTGTGGGCATGTACATGTATGACAGAGTCCTAGCCAGTTTAATTCTTTCACAGCAAGCCAGTAGTGGATTCTGGTAGGCTGGTGTGGAGCAAATTTACCGATTTGTTATAACACTGTTGGAGAATGTGTGCTACTGTATATGATAGGTTTGTCAGAAGAGGGGATGCATAAAGGAGGGTTAGGAGAAAGTAGGCTGGGGCAATGATTGCTCTGGCAGTGACTGCAAGGAATGTTTTTGCTTTATATAGATTGCTGATTTTTGGTGTGTGCTTTTTATAGTTTGTAACACATGATGTTCAAATTTCGTTTGGTCATCTATGATAACAACAAGTCACTTGGAATGAGATATTTGATTAATGTCTGTATTGTTCATTGATGCTATTGTGAACTGAGTTTTTGGGAATAATGATGTTTTAGGCAGAAACAGCATTGACTTAGTTTTCTTGGGGTTAAAAAATAGGCTGGAGTTGTTTAGCAATTGTTCTGCAGAGGGGAAGGATTTTTGAGCGAGTTGTTATAGTACTACTAAGTCTTTGGTTGTACAGATAAGTGCAGAATCACCAGCATGTTGGATGATTGAGGCATCCATTGAAGTGGTCTGTAGGTCACTGATGAAAATACTGAATGACTGAGGACCTAATCTGAACCCCTGGGCCATCTATTGATGTGGGGAGGAATGAGATATAGTCATTGTACCACTTTATGGCTGGCTGCCTATTAGAAAGATAATTGTGGAACTATTGAAGTAAAGTGTTGGCAAAGTCAGTGGTGGAAAAGTTATTTAGTAATTTCTGATCACTGATCATGCCAAATGCTTTTGATAGGTCCAGAAATAATGTGGATTTCTGGTTGTCTGAGTTTCTGTTGTGGTTAGCTATGTTGGTGAAATTGAAAAGAGCTATAGTTGCACTATGATTAGACCAACTATGATGTTCTGATGGGGACACAATATTATGTTCCATGTTAAAGTGCAGAAGTTGGCAGTGGATACAATTCTCAAGAATTTTAGAAATTGGTGAGAGTATTGCAATGAGCATATAGTTATAGAGTTCAGTATAAAGGCTGCCTTTATGCATTGATATGACAACGCATTTATTACAGTCGTGGGATATAGTTTTAACTGACAAAGTGGTCTGTTAAAATGGATACTGGGTATGTTAGTACATCTGCAGCAAACATTGTACATTCTCAAGGAAGTCTGTCAGGGGCTAAGGATGTGGATTTTAGCCTATGAAGATTCTTTTTATGGTGAAAATGGGAAATGGTTTAAAAGAGAAGAGATTTTCAATGTTGTATGCTTGGGGCAGTTAAAGCAATGGTTATAATAAGTAGCAAGGCAATGGAGTGAACAAAATGGGAGTTGAATTGGGTGGGTATGATATCATTTTGATGTGGGGGGGGGTGTTGGCTGAGTGAGTTTACCAGGTTTCTGAAGATTATTTATGGAGATCCAGAAAAGTTTGGGATTAGAAGATGCTTGTTTTGTTGGGTGACAAACAAAAATCTTTCAAGCTATTTATTTGATTTTTTAGTGGCCTGGAGTGTTGTAGCCAATATTTCCTGGTTTCATCTCTTGCTTTTATTGGTTGCTTTGTATCCTTGGACAGCCATGGAGCAGGGTTTGCCCTGACTGTTTTTCTTCTTACAGGTGCATGGTTGCCAAGTATGTTTGGGGAAACTGTATTGAGGAGAAAAACAGTGTCATCTAGTGGGAGATTTTTTTTTACTGTGGTTTAGTTGTACTGTTGTCATAGGATGTTGATAAAAAATTCTGTATTGAAATCCATCAGATTTATTATTTAATTAAATTGGTGGTTTTTAATGTGTGAGATTGGAGTCTTATTAAAAGGGTTGTGAACATACCTTTCAACCTTTTAGAGCAAGACATCTGGACAAAGCCATAAATAGAAGTAGGACAAAGGCCCAGAAATAGGGAGACTTTTTAAATATTGCTCTTACAAACTTAGAAAGTTGATAGGATAACATGGTTTGCATTAGCACGAATTTTCTGAAGGGTATGGAGTCTGAAACTCAAATATTAGTCATTATTTTCTAACTTCAATCTTTAATGATTTGCCACTAATTTGTCAGAAAAACACAATTTTATGAAAAAAAGAGACCAAAAATATGACATAACAATCTGGACATTCTGTGATAATATTTACAGTTGAGAGGTATGGTTGGGAGATGGTCACGTATGGATCTTGGTAGTGAATGCAGTCTAAAACTGATTCTCTAGCTCTATTTTTCTTGTATCTTGTTGGTATATTAATTTAGCTGTAGCCATAAAAATGTATATAATTTGAAAAATGTTTAGAGTTGATTGTTTTCCAGTTAGTGATTACATCTCCCAAGATTATTGTTTTAAGTAATAGGTGGATAGACATCCAGTGTAGGATTTCTTCAAGTGAAGATATTACCTGGGGGAATATGAAAACTTGCTATGAGCATTAGTTAGCAACTGATTAGTTTAAGAGAACTTAAAAGTAATTTGACATTTTCAAAATGGGAGATCAAGATGTGATTGGGTGATAGTTCATGTGTATTATTATATATTATAGCAACTGTCCCATCTTTGTATATGCTTTGTCTTGCCTAAGATTAATAAATCCATGGGATATAATTTCATCACCTTTTATTTCTTTTGTTCAGATAAGTTTTAGTAATTAGAAAGATGTCAGTTCAGTAATTCAGTATCTAGGCAAGGAGCTCTGGTAGTTTGTTACAAATGCTTCTAGTGTTTGTGTGCAATCCTTTTAGTCCTGGATAGTTTTTAAGGTTGTTTGGAGACTGGTCTGAGGTAGGGTGCCCTGTATTGTTGTCTGCATTCCTATGACTTGGAGATGAAGTAGTAAGAGGATTATAAAGCTTTGTGATAGACCTGGCTAGTATAGTTGGACAATGGATAATAATAGGCAATAAAGACCTTGCTCAATTAAAGCTATGTTACATGATTAGTCACCTTCTTATGCCCACTACTCGCAGGGTCATTGCTAAAAAGTATTTCATACCCAAATTAGAATATGGCCTTCCTTTTTTCAATACATATTTAGTCCACAATACTCACAGAATACAGATTGCTGAGAATAAAATCTGCAGCAAAAGAACATAGTGGAATCTAGGATATCCAAAAACAAAGTCCAGCAAACAAAAAGATGCGCAATGCTGAGAGTAAGAACACTTTAATTGCAAAAAACAGATAAAAACAAAGCAGGTAAGCACTTTCACAGCTGCTCACTTCTTCAGACATAAGACCTTGTTAAGGTCTGAAGAAGCGAGCAATCGTGAAAGCGCTTACCTGTTTTTATTTGTTTTTATCTGTTTTTTTTTGGAATTAAAATGTTCTTACTCTCAACATTGGGCATTTTTTGTTTGCGAGAATAAAATATGCAGATTCATTCTATCAGCAAACCCATAGATACAGAATAGCAATTTGCTGAAAAAACGTCATTTGGCTTTCAGTGTCTCAGAGGCCACTTTTTTAAGTACTCTAACTTACAATCATTTATAACATAGATTCTCTACCCCCCCCCACACACACACACTTTAAGAGTGAAACTACCTTTACAAATCAACAACAATGAACTCAGAAGTACACAGAAAAACAATTTATTTCTAGTATGTCCTCCATTTAAAACTGATATAGGTGAAAGATCCTACTCCAGATTACGATCTGCTACTTGGAACCCTCCTACCTACTGACATCAGAAATCTAGAAGCCATTAAGAGCTTCAAAAATGCACCCGTAGAGCAGCTCTTTACTGAATCTACCAGCAACTTCCACCACAATAGTGGTTAGGTAACCTACCATCTCATATCATGTTAATAGAACACATTTAAGAAACATTTCTCAGCCTCATAACGTAGTATCTTATATGTGTATATTTTACATACATATAGGAATTTGTACTTTTATATTTTGAGCATGATTGCATTGTATTCTATGCTTGTCTTGTTTTTTGTATGTATTGTTTTCTGAACTTTGATATGTACTCATTTTGTATATAATATTGTTGATTAGGAAGACCATACTTGTATTTTCTGCACTTTGACCTCAGGTCGTGGCTGAAAAGGGTCAATAGACCAGTCTACTTACCCAATGAAAAAAATGGAATTACATAAATAAATAATAACTATCTAAAATGGTTTGCATTATCTTTCCTGTTAGACTAAATTACTGTAATTTAACAAAAATTCATATATTATTATTTGCAACATAACGTAAATGTTTCTAGTGTTTAGCCATGGTGTTTACTATATTTATTACCGCAAACAAAACGAATGGTAGAACAAACTTAGAACTTTGAAAAGCGTAAAAGAAACCAATAAAAACAAACAGAGCAAATGTCAGTAGAAAAACAATTTACTATAAGCGCTTTCGGTAAAACCAATGCTTCACCTTCTTCAGATACAAAATGTTAAATCAATTAAGAACATTTAAATAGTCTTCAGCATAACAGTTATTAATTAACAATTAACAAGGCATCCAATTACTTAAGTTCAGCTACTAAACAACCATAAAAATTAAAGGTACAATCCACATACATACATTATCAAAAGCCTAATGGTAAAAAAACAATAGTGAAAACCTTTTCTAAGGGCTTAAACTCACATATCAAAATGGCTTTTTACAATCAAAATTAAAAAACAAAAAACATATATGAAAAATAAATATGTGCAACATTATGTATTCAAATTCATTCTCAAAAGAAAAATAATGTAAGTGCATGTGATAAAAATGATGAATAAAAACGAAAAAGAAATTATTTAAACCTTTCAGCGTCTTAACGATAATAATCTAAGTACACATTTAATTGATATTTGTTCGTTAAGACCAGGGGGTATATAGGCAGTTGCCCTAATCTGCCAATCTAGCTCATCTGTTTCCAAAAGAAGTTACCAAGGGCCACCTCTTGGATCAGGGTGTCTGCAATGCAAGACTACAAATCTAAAACAGTGGTCTAAATACTCGAGTATGTGTTTTGCCAAAGTGTTATTTGTATCTTTTTTACTTATGGCATAAACATGCTCGTAGACCCACTGTTTTAATTTTCTTTCGGTCTTGCCTATATAAAAAGTAGTGCACCGATCACATATGGCAGCATAGATCATGCCTTTAGACTCACAATTGAATCTCCCCCTAATAAAATATCGTTTGTCGTTGATCATGACCTCTTTAGTTACTTGAATGTTTTTACATTGAGCACATGCCCCACACTTTGACATACCATTAGGACCTGGCCCTTGCAATTTCTTTCTTTTTTGAAGTAAAGCTTTAAGGCTTAAATTCCTTCTATAGGTGATCTTTGGCTGCATACCCAATTTCCCACTCAGGGTTAAATCCTCAGTAACTGCCCCCCAGTGTTTGTTCAATATCTGCCTAATATAAGCATAGTCCACTGAGAATGTACATAAAAAAAACTTCTTTTGGAAACAGATGAGCTAGATTGGCAGATTAGGACAACTGCCTCTATACCCCCTGGTCTTAACGAACAAATATCAATTAAATGTGTACTTAAATTATTATCGTTAAGACGCTGAAAGGTTTAAATAATTTATTTTTCGTTTTTATTCATCATTTTTATCAAATGTACTTACATTATTTTTTCTTTTTAGAATGAATTTGAATACATAATGTTGCACATATTTATTTTTCATATATGTTTTTTGTTTTTTAATTTTGATTGTAAAAAGCCATTTTGATATGTGAGTTTAAGCCCTTAGAAAAGGTTTTCACTATTGTTTTTTTTACCATTAGGCTTTTGATAATGTATGTATGTGGATTGTACCTTTAATTTTTATGGTTGTTTAGCAGCTGAACTTTAGTAATTGGATGCCTTGTTAATTGTTAATTAATAACTGCTATGCTGAAGACTATTTAAATGTTCTTAATTGATTTAACATTTTGTATCTGAAGAAGGTGAAGCATTGGTTTTACCGAAAGCGCTTATAGTAAATTGTTTTTCTACTGACATTTGCTCCGTTTGTTTTTATTGGTTTCATTTACGCTTTTCAAAGTTCTAGTATATTTATTAGCCATCTTGTAAAAAATTACCCCTTCTCACTTTTCCCTTTGACTATTATTATATAATTTAAAGCTTCAGACGAAATGCTTCATTGACATAATTACTAAAACAGCAAGCTCCATCACAAAGCACTATAATCCCTGCTGCTAATTAATTTCTAAGTCATTGTGATGTGAACAACAATACAAAGCTCCTTATCTCAGGTACAAGTGGAGCATGACATACCCTATATGGATTATTATTAACTTCCAGGGGCAGTCAGGATTTATGGCAGGTCTTGGTATGTGTTGTATTTCCCTAGTTTTGGATATGTTCTTTTATATATAAAATTTCTCCCAACACTCATGCACATGGATATGGTTTTGTTTATACAGTTATACCTTATGTTTGATTATCCTGTTTCTTTTTTCATCTTCCTCTTATAATAGGATGTATTTAAACCTCTTGTTTCATTCTTTTTTTGCTATCTAAACTGTTCTTGACTAGAATCATGGATTTTGTAAGTTTCCACTATAACAAAGCAAAGCCAGTAAAAGATATACATTAATATTCCAAATGCTAAATATTGCTTACATAATACACATAGTATATTTCATACTGTTTAAACCGATGCCCCAATAAAACACTATGAACATTCTAAGCAAACCCAGATATTGTTTTATTACTGGATATATGATTATAGTTGAAAGATTATTTAAAAACTCATAGGAAAATGTTTAGGTTGAAGGTAACTTCCTCACATTAATCTCAATGTAAATGTGTAGAAGCCCTATTAGTAGAAACCCACAAACATAATGAAATCTTTCTGGGATACTTATGAAGAGCTAACAACCATACAAAAAAACACAAAATAACATCCGCAGAAGGCACTCCAGTCAAGGAAATATTTATTTAGCACTGTTTTACATGGCTGGTTGACATTTTGTCATTTTATTCTGATGAAGTCTTTGGATGAAAGCACTAAATAAATATTTCTTTGACTGGTCTCTTCTGTGGATGTTATTCTGTGGATTTTTGCTTGATACATCCTTTGTTTTTTTTTTTCCATACAAAAAAGATGATAACATGGATTCATTAATGGTGCAGCTGCATTGCAGCCAAGCCAACACTACATACATTCCCAGCATAATGAGCTGCTGATCAGACATGCTTGGACCAAGCCAGTGTGCATGACAAGGATCCTGTCATCGTGAACACTTAACAGTCCCATGGTTATTGTGGTATACCATCTCATGGCCACGTCTAAATACATGAAGTAAATAGTATCTGTTCACAAGCACCACTAGTAGTTGATGAGAGTACATATGCACCACTGAATGTTGATTTAATCAACAGCAGCAAATGCATGCATGAAGAAATGTCCAATGGAAAGGTAAGTAGCAGAGACTCTGAGGCTGGAGTCGAGATTGCACTGTATGACAGAATCCATGGAGAATCTCAACATAAAAGCACAAATGGAGTTGCAGAAAAAAAATATATGGGCAGGTAGAAAAAAGAATGTTCTATGACAATATGACCATTTTAATGAAGTATACACATAAAGTATGGGTGTAAAATAATATAGCAATGTGTTGTAACAACCCGCACCATGCATGACAGCAATAGAATATTAGCTGTTGACATTTACAATATTTGAAAGTCATTAGAAAACAAATATTTGTTGCCCTGAGGTGGGTCAGTGTAGCAATTCAGTTCACTTGCTAGTATATCCATGGTGTTCTCCCATGGTCAGACACTGCAGATGTCAGAGTGCAAAGAGTCACAAAACGCATTCTTTTGAAATGTATTACATATACAGGCAGATAGCAAATCAATCAATCAATCAACAAATAAATAAATAAAATAAAACAAGGTTACTGAACCCAGAACTCTCACACTACAATGTTTTGTAGCACTACATTAACAAGGGAAGCCACTGCAGCAGTCATAGAGCAAGTACCATAAAACACATTAAACTTCTTTGCATAAATAAATTGGGAGGTCATATCCCCTACCTGCTCATCTCAACAGTAGCAGAAAAATCCTGAAAATAATTATATTAGAAATTGACAACCTCCCCAACATAATGTATACACACCAATTTCAGGACAGGGGAATTTTACATATGACAACATTAAAAAAGAAACAAGAAACACGTGTGTATGTAATTGAAACCCTGCCTATGTCATTGATTTGTCTGAGACCACTGGGTGGCTACCACAGGGCATGTCAAAGAAGATATGGTAGAAAGATTGATCAGAAAACACATGGGTCTGAACTCCTGACTTTCTTAAAGTATATATTCACTAGAATAGTGTATTAACAAGTCATGTCATTTGAGCACCCCTTTGCACAATAGCAGAATAAGAAAAATGCATATTCTTGGGTTAAACTCCCTGCCTTTTCTCAATAGTATTGCATACACATGGTGATTAGCAAGTGACGCCACAGAAGGAACTATACAGAAGTGGTGACAATATGCGTATTTCATGAAAATGTTAGAGTAGTGTTGAAGTATGTAAAATGAACAGGGGAAAATGATTAAGTGAAAACAGGTGTGAAGATTAAAACCCATCAGCCACTGTACCTCACACTGCATGAGTTGACTGAGGCATTGAATCTTTCACACGCAGGAATCATGTTAACTGCATTTTATCATCGCATGGCATGTTATTAGCATATCATCATGAGATTTTTCAGCATTCTACAAAGTAGACAATCACAAATTTCAACTGGTGCCTGACTAACTGACATTTTACACCCCAGCACATTAGCAAGTGATGCTGCAGTTATTATAAGGTCAATCTTACATTCACATTTCCAGGGAATGTTAGAACAGTGTGGAAGACTATATTATGAATCTTGTTCATAATAAATACCATTCATGCACTCAAAGTCCTCCTCCTAGAGTACTGACAATATACAAACACATTATTAGTAAAAAGACACTTGAAAGTTGTGAAAATGCAGATATTAATGTCACCTTATCCTACCATTACCTGGTGTTGTGCACTGATGATCACAGCAATCACAAGGCAGACGTTGAGCCCTTAGTGCATTCAAATAATTTTCCTCAAGTTTTGCTATGCAACAAGAAGTGTCATTCCTCTATGCTTACTTAATGACATGTGTAGTGCCCTCCTCCCACTGCCATGCAAATTATACCAGAGATAGATGATTTGTGTAGGTGTTGCATCTCTTTTTGCCCATGCATGTTTTGTGATGATATTACCAGAAAATCAGTGTCTTTAATGTAGTTCACTTTTGCATTGTGATTGTGTAATACTGAAAAAAAATGAACAATAGGGGAATTGAACCCCCCACTACTGTATTGATAGATTATACAGCAATGACAGGCTATAACATATACATATTATGTTACTTCACTTGCCTATATGCATTGTGCCTACTTATTGTAATGTAAGGAATGCTTGTCAGACTGCTACAATGTCCCCTTCAGTGAATTTCAACCATGCACTCTTATACCACATTCTCTTCATCTGTGTATAGCTATGGATGCCACAGAAAAAGTGCAACAATAATTGTCAGAATGCAAACATTTGAAGAGATATTATGAACCATGCGTGTGAATAAAAATGAGTAGGGTTAAAAGCCACTACACCATTTACGGGATGAAAATGCTCCACCTGTCAAACTGTTACATGCAAGTCCATATCTTACATCAGATCTTTTCACTAACTTATTAGTGCATGCTATACATTTATACATGATTGCTTTTTACACTGATCCACTGTACAATGCATGCTATTTAAACTCTTGCCTGATTACTCACATTCTCCTGACCTGTGTACTACCTATGGATACTATTGAAGAAGTTTTACTGCATTTCTCAGAAGGCACAGGTTTGAAGGGATATTATGAATCATGTGTGAAAGAAAATGATGTAGGATTAAAAGGGGCTACAGCACTTAGGGGATCAAAATTCTCCATCTCTCAAACTGAGGCACATCCTAGTAGTATACCTTATATCACGTCTGTTCACTGAGTCATTATTGCATATTACAAAATGCTTTTCAAATGTACACCTGAATGGATTCAAAGCTCTGCTTGTTAACTCATCATCTCTAAACCCGTGTACTACCTATTGATGTGCTACTAATGTCACATCAGAAATCATGCAACAGTTGTCCAAAAGCACACATTTCAAAGGATCGCTGCAACAGTGTAGAAGACTGTACAATGAACAATGTTAAGCAGTCAGCAGTGGATCATAACTCTCCACATACCTTACTGGTAATTTAAACATTGCATCAGGACTACATTGAGCCATGGACTATGTATCCATTTAAAAAAGAATGTCAACTTATGCTTATTTCATAATTGTTTTCTGTCATTCCTCAAAGGTAAGCTTTCTTGTGAGACTGTCAGCAAATGATTAGCATGGATAAAGGATTTTCTTCAGTTTGTACCATTACATAAGAACTGTCATTTCTTGTTTCCTACCTTTGGATAGTGAAGTTGCTCTGTGCCAGCCATAGTGCAATGTTAAGCACAGAAAGAGTCTTTTTTTTTTTTGTCAAAACTTTTTGCCTGCGAGTGATGTGATAAATGTGTTGTTTAAATAGAAATGTCCTTGAAGGCACAATACATTTGTTTCTAATGCTGATACACGCCACACATTAGTGGAATGGAAAGAATAACAGAATAAGTGATATATGCCAGGTTAATACTGATTCATGGTACATGTTAGTGGACTGGAACCCACAACTGTGATATACTCCAGGTCAATGCAGGATCATGTGGTCAGACAGTAGAACTTATACTCCCTGTGTCTGACAGCTCACAGCTGAGGGAAATGTTCAAAAGGGGAAATCAGAAATGTGATAAAATGGTGAATGAGCAGGATGGAAGTGGGTGACAAGGGCATGTGTAACATAATAGAGTGTAACCCATGTCTCTCATAGAGATATTCTCTATATCAGTTCATTATCCATGGCTGCAAGTATAAACGGTTGCAGCTAAGTCTGTCTGCTTGCTGTTAATGTGACATATCAAGGAATTGTACACCATTGGCAGACTGATATCAAAAAAATCAAAATGCAAAGGATTACAGTTTTCATTTCTTGATATCAGTCTGCATATGGTATACATTAACCTTTGACAGTTGTAGACTAGGAATAAACATAAGAAATAACATATTTTGCAGACTGGGAAGAAAATTATAAAATGACATCCCATGCATAGTAGATTAGAATCCAGTGCATAGTACACTGGAATGGACTCCTAACATCATTAATACTTTGATCATTTACAGAGAACAGAATCACCTTACCTTACTTTTATTTATGGTAGAACTGCTTACTGACATTGCCACAGAAGTATAAGCATTACTGTCTGCTCCCCAATGGCTAGTGATACTGCTCTATGCTAACAGTCATGGTAAAGGTCAGGAACCAGAGCATTAGCTACACATGTCACATATCTTTCACAGGGCATGTGTTAATAAGACACATTTCCGGTTAACACAATACTGGATATCAAGTAAAAAGAAGAACAGACAGGATTCAAATGTATGCATAGCTTAGCCACTAAAGGTCTCTTACAAAAGTATAAAATGATGTTCATTGTAATGGACTCCAGTAAAAGACAAGAAACAATATTGTACAATAGTATCAAATCCTCAGTAAATTGCAACTGTTCATTTAGCCCACTGAAATGGCAGTCTGACATCATCACTACACTGAGTCATGGAAGCTGCTACATAAAACATAATCACCTTACACTGCATTTTTTTATTGCAGATTTGCTTACTGATAAGCAATGGTGCTAAGCTCAGGTGTGTGATCGATGACAAAGTCCTAGTAAATGCATATGAATTTTCCTCATTTTCATTATAAGAAATATAATAGAATAGAATTATGATGCCAGCAATCACTCAACAGATGAGTACAGAAATAGCTATTTCAGGTTATAAGCCATCCATGGCCATGTGTGTGTGTTATGCTTATCTATTGTTGGACCAGATTAATAGTTTGCAATGTGGGAAAAGGACAGAAATGATGACTGGAAGACAGCAGAATGTGAAAGAGAAGGAAGGAAAGAACTGAGTGGTGCACAGCTACAGTTATCCCACTCCACAAAGGGGGGGGTCCACCTTGAACCCGGGAACTACCGCCCCATCAGTCTGAAGAGCCTGATCTGCAAGGCCATGGAATGTATTATCATGGAACTTATAAACAAAGACATTGGCAACATCCAAAAACTGGAACCCACCCAGTTTGGGTTCGTGGAGGGCCGATCTGGTCTCCTGAACCTGATTGACTTCTTTGAATCAGTCTCCAGAGCTGTGGACGAATGTAAGGCAGTCCACACAGCCTATCTGGACATCGTCAAGGCCTTTGACACCATTCCCCACTCTGGAATCATAGATAGACTTACTAAGCTGGGCATTAATCTCTACATCACTCGATGGGTTGCCAACTGGCATACTGACAGAACCCACACTGTAAAAGTAGCCGACTCCAAATCCATCTCCAGACATGTGACAAGTGGAGTACCTCAGGGTTCAGTCCTGGGACCGCTCTTATTTGGCATCTACTTCTTTGAAGTACAGGCTAACACTAAGGGACTCTGGCTAACAAAGTTCACAGATGACTGCAAACAGGTAGCCATTATTGAATCCCCAAATTATGTGGATATTCTACAAAAGGGCCATACAGAAACAGATGCTTGGTGCCAGAGCCACGGGCTCAAGCTCAATGCCAATAAATGTATAGCTATCCCCTTTGGGAAAAAACATGTACCTGTGAATTACCACATAGGTGGCAGTACACTAAACACTGAAAGTGTGATAAGAGACTTAGGGACACAGGTGGACAGTGGTCTCACCTTCGATAACCACATCGCCAAAACAGTCAGGAAATCCTTCAATGTGGCACACTTCATCACTAAGGGCTTTTCATTTAGAAAAAAGGAGTTCATTTATCTCTCAAGAAATCTGCAACAACTGGAAAGGCTGCAGAAATACTTCACTAAAAGAATCACAGGCCTAAAGCAGATGCCCTATGCTGACCGCCTTAAAAAAACTCCAGCTATACTCTGTCACATATCGACTACTCAGAGGCGATCTCTGCTTAACATACAAGGCCATGTCAAACCCAGAGCTGTTGGACATGCTACACTTAAAGAAATCCCAATCCCTCAGAGCAACATGCTCTGGGGATCTAAACCTTGTCATCACAATAAACAAAACATGCTGGGGGGATAGGTTCCTGACCCAGAGACTCCTCAGACTCTGGAATATACTGCCCATACATGTCAAGCAGAGCACCTCTTTAGCCCTATTGAAACATTACCTTGATGATTGGATGGGAGAAAGGAAATTCACCCCGGGGATGACGTCAGTCGTCCTGCTAGACAGGGGTCCAGGGAAGTAAATAGTGTGGGAAGACATAGCCAGGGAATTGTTATGGCTAGGCTTGTATAGGCCCTAGGGCTAATAGCCTAGTACCAACCTATGAACCTATGAAGACTGGCCTACTAATAACATGTAGGCAGTGTACAACCATGGTTATATGTTACACTTTATGGTGTGGAACTTAGACCTCCATCCCTCTGTTTGCCAGTAAGAATATATTTCAACAGAGATACCAAATTCAGATTGGTATAGATAACATGACTATTGCTGGGAACTTTCCATCTACAGAGTGTGGAACATGTACCTCACCTCACAAAATTGTGGAACACATGGCCCATATACAGGTAAATGTACTGACAACTTACCAATACTTATAGGATGTAATCTCACTAATTAATGAAAATGTGAAGTTATATTCTTCTACAAAGTTATTTTGTTACATTAATAGTATTCCTTAGTATTTCCCATGGTTATTGCTTATAAATATGTAGCACTTGAATGTGGTTTATGGTTTATACCCTTTTTACTGTGTAAATTTTAGAAACATGGCTCTTCAACATCTAATCTGTGAAACATTACTCCTAATGAAGTAATCTTGGAATTTAGGAGTGTGACAATGTCTCACTCCTGGCTATCAACAAAAGGGCTCAGGCATGTGCACTGCATCATATATCATTCAACCCAATGTTTACATGGTTTGCTCATCATGCAACTTGAGTGATTCACAAATGATAATGAGTTGAGAACTAATTAGCATAGACATTTTGGGCAGAGGAGGAATCTACATAAAATAAGAATGACATAGAACAGAATTCATCATAGTACTATGGAAAATGATGTTCTCACTTTTGTATAAGAAACTATTGCAGAAAGGTATTCCTGCTCTACAGGAGTCTGCAAAAGTTAAAGTACATGTTACTTGTTACACCTGCTTCTTTATACAATGTAAACATGCATGTGAGCTGTGTACCTGTAGAAGATACAAGGACTGTTTCAATTTTTTTCTGTCAGTGAAGCTGAATTATTATAAGCTGTCTGCATGGGTGCACCCCTCTTGTGCACTGGCCATAGCAGCATGCCAGCACAGAAAACATGTTTGTTGTTGATATAATTTGCCATGTGCCAGCGTAAGATTTGTTACCTTCAAATCCATATAGAATACAAGATCATTACTGTGATGGTTTGTTGTATGTGTGTGTATATTGTACATTTGCCTGCGAGGTTGCATGCCTGATAACTTAAACTCATGCACCTGTTATTGTTATATTGGGATGAAGGAGATAGGAACAATAGAAATGCTAAGATTTTAGTTTTGCTTTTGTGGATACACTTGTGTTGCTGTCAGGTCCTAGGAACCCATGTTATATGAACATATTAGCAGCGTGTTGCCCAGTAAACTGATTTAAAGTGATTTCCTGCATCATATGCATCTTCATGTTAGAGGGTTATATCTACACATGTTCAGGATCTGGGCTCATTTTCTCAAAAGAATCCCTGGGGTGCACTGCCATTTTTCACAAATGGTCTGTCTGTCCATCCTACCTTTATGTCTTCAAAACTACAAATGCCTTATCTGGCTTGTTGTAAAGTTTATGGCCCATTCAGTAGCTCACATATGTAAATCTTTATATAACTTTACATTATGGCTGTCAAGAAATTATGCATATTAAAGATTTATATAAATAACATCTTAATCAACATGATAGAAACAAAATATAAAATGCTGACATTCACAACATTCAAGCATATCAACATGTAAGAAAGTATTTGTGAATGTGCTGAAATGGAACAACTTTACAAGCAAGGAAAATAGATAGTCACCCCTATATATCTTTATAAAAGGTCAATACAACAGGACACATTATTAAATTCTAACCATTGAAACAATAGCTCTGTACCATCTTGCATACCTCTCAAGTGTACAGATTTTTGTAGAATGTCCTGATTTTTAC
>NC_056726.1:198402981-198452981 GCF_019279795.1 Protopterus annectens
GTGTGTAAGGGAAGCAATAAGCAAGTGCATGTGGGCAAGGGAAGTAACAAACAAGTGTATTTGGGCAGGGGAAGTAATAAACTAGAAATGAGTGCATGTAGCAGAGGAAAGAATCTTTGTTGTCCTTGTGTTCAGTACAGGCTTATGTAAGTACAACATGTAGAAGCACAATACAGCATGGAGCAGGAATGCAGGGTGACAGGTGGTGGACTGGGTACCAAACCTTACAGAAACAGGGAAGTTACTAGCCTCATCTATGAGCAGTACTAGTGGCACAGAGTTCCACTGTGGCAGAGCTGAATGGGTCCCAGACAATTTCCATTGGTGATGCCTAAGGTATGTAAATTTACTATCACTATTTCACCCGTTTCTTACCTGTTAATCACAATACAATTTAGAATACCTGTCTCATTTTCCTCATACAGGTATATCTGGCATAGGTTCATAGGTTCATAGGTAAGTACTAGGCTATTTGCCCGAGGACATCTATAGCCTAGCCAGAATGTGTTGGCTTGTGGCACTCCCTTAGATTAGTTCCCTGTGCCTCTGTCCAGCAGAGCCACTGCAGTGATCCTCGGGGTGAATTTTCTGTTTCCCATCCACTCGTCAAGGTTTCTCTTGAAGAGTGTTACTGAGGGCTCTGCCTAATGTAGCTTGGAATCCTGTTCCAAAGCATGGGGAGTCTCTGGGACAGGAATCTATCCCTCCGGCATGTCCTATTTTCGTTGTGGTGAGGTTTAGAGCTTGTGGCTTTTGGGCATTTGTTTTTTTTAGGTGGAGCATGTCAAGTCAACTCTGGGTTGGACATGGCCTTGTATGTCAAGCAGAGATCACCTCTGAGTAAGTGGCATGCAACCAAGTACAGCTGAAGTTTCTTCAGTCAGGCTGCATAGGCCATCTGTTTGAGGCCAGTAATCCTCTTGGTGAGGTACTTCTGTGGTCTTTCCAGCTGTTGCAGGTGTCTTGTAAGGTACATCCCAAATGGGGTGTTGTACCCTATGATGGGTCTGATGAGTGATGAGTAGAAGGGGCACAATAACCTCTTTTTTTCTAGATGTGAACCCTTTTGTGAATAGGTGGGTCGCATAGATGGATTTTCTAACCACCTTAGCAATATGATTATCAAAGGAGAGATTACTATCTACTTGGGTCCCCAGATCCCTTATTACATTTTCTGTAATTAGGGGACTACCACATATGTGGTAGTTTGCAGGTACTTTGTTTTTTCCAAAGGGGATGACTATGCACTTTTTGGCATTTAGCTTGAAGCCATCAATTTTGACACCAGGTATCCGTCTCAGTGAGACCCTTCTGGAGGATGTCTGTATCAGCCAGATAGTCAGTTATGGCCCTCAGTTTGCAGCCATCTGCAAATTTGGTCAGCCATAGTCCTCCTGTGCTTGCTTGTACCTCTGAGAAGTATATAACAAAAGGAGGGGTCCCAGGACTGAGCCCTGGGGGTTGCCACTTGTAACCAGTTTAGAGTCGGACCTAGAGCCTGCATTTCTCACCATGTGGGTTCTATCTGTGAACCAATTGGCATGCCATCTAGTGACATAGGGGTTTATGTTCAGGCTGGTGAGCTTGTCTATAATACCAGAGAGGGGAATGGTGTTGAAAGCCTTTGCAAGGTCTAGTTAGGCTGTGTGGACCTCTTTTCCTTGTCTAAAGCCTTGGTAACTGTCTCAAAAAAGTCCACCAGGTTTAGGAGGCATTACCTGCCCTTAACAAAGCCAAACTTGGTAGGGTCTAATGTTTGGAGGTTCCCAATGCCTCTGTTAATGAGTTCCATGATGATGCACTCCATAGCCTTGCAGACCAGACTAATCAGGCTTATAGGGTGATAGTTCCCGGGGACCGTTGAGGCTCCACCTTTGTGGAGTGGGATAACTGTTGCTATGCACCACTTTATGTGTATGTAGTCTGTAGAGAGGCTGAGTTTGAACAGTGTGTTTAGGTGAGGGGTTAGTTCATTTTGGAGCTTATGTAAGACACAGCCTAGGACACCGTCCGGTCCCATTGAAGCTGTGTTTTTGGCTTTGGACAGGGCAGTTTTAACATGTGTGTCAGTGATTGCTGGGGCTCTACATTCTTCTGGTATGGTTATGGGCCATTTAGGGGGTGAGAGGGGGTGAAGTTAGCACTAAACTTGTCTTCCAGAATGTTGGCAATATTAGTCGGTTCAGTGGCTTTTGTGCCATTCTGCACTAACTCAGAGCAGATCTGAGAGTTTCCACTTAGGCTCTTGACATAAAGAATGCTTTGTGGTTATCTTTGAAGTCTTTGGCAATTTTTCTTTCGAAGCTAGCCTTGGATGATTTTTTGAGGGATCGTAGTTTCTTGCTGACACTGATCAGGGATGCCTTTCCTTCTTGGGATTTTACTCTTTTCTGTACTAGTTTCCTCCTTCTATTGTATAGCTTGTTTATGGCAGGGGTCCACCAGATTGGTTTTCTTTTCATGTAGGACTGAGTCTTGGTTTTGCTTGGGATAGCACAATCCATGCATTCTTGCAGGTGCTCATAGAGAGCTTTTGTAAGGGATTCAGCAGCTTGGACAGCATTGTCCTTCAGCATGGGGGCTGTGAACCTTTCCACCTTGGTCTTAAGTAATGTGTTTGCTTTTGGAAAGTTTTTCATGATGGTTTCCTAGATTGGGAATGGGAGGTAGAATGTGGATATCCAGAGTGATTAGTCTATGTTCTGATTTAACCAGTGAGGGGTTGACCTCCGGTGTGGAACACCGGTCGCCCATGTTGGTGATGACCTGGTTCAATATTTTGTCACTTCTTGTGGGGGTGTTGACCAGTTGATCCAGGGTGTTCAAGTTTATAAATTCTAGGAAGCATTGGGAAAGGGAGTTAGTACTTGAATAGTTCTCCCAGTTAATGTTTGGGTAATTGAAATCACCCAATATTAGGACATTTGTTAGGACCTTCATATTTTCCAGTGTCTCCAGAAATGCGGAATGGGGGTCTTGGGTCATAGTGGTTGATTTGTAGCAAGCTACAATTTGCATTGCAGTTTTGCCCATTGTTAGTTGCACATAGATGATCTCTGAGGCATTGTGCTGTGCCACTAACCTGGAGGTGTGGGTATCCTAGATGAATATGGATACACCCCCGCCTTTTGTGTTTTGGTCCAGGTTCTGTGGCCGAAAAGTATGGTATCAGTTATATCCTCATAGTGCTGGGGTGCTCTCTGAAGCCTTAAACCAGGTGTCTGTTACTGCACAGATATCAATGTTCTCCATACTAAGGAGTGCTTTGAGTGCATGCATTTTGAAGTTTAGACTTCTGGCGTTGAGTAGCATTACCCTCAGTTTTCGGTTACTTGTGCTATTTATGGTGATGGGTTTGCCTTTTGATTCTTGCCTAAAAAAGGCACTATGGGGCGGCAAAAGCCATGGCCAGTATTCGAAAGCCTAAGGGTGACAGGTGTAAGCCATCTCTTGCAAAGCAACATGGCTTGTCAAGCATGTCATCCCAGGCGGACAGATACTGGATCCCCTTTGAATGACACCAGAAACTTAGCCAATTGTTGAAATTGATAATTTTTTCTTTATACTGTGACATCATTCTTGGTGAGGACAGGATGCTACTCAGGGTCAGGGTCATACCGGTCTGGGCTACATGATCAGAGAGCTCTTCCAGGTCTCTTTTCATGTAGTCCAGGGAGGTACGTCTCAGGTCATTCACACCAACATGGACAATGACAGAGTCATACTTGTACTTGTTCTGGAGTGACCTGAGTGCTTGTGTTATGTGGTGGATCCTGGTACCTGACAGGCAGCTAACTGTAACCTTCTCCTTGTCCAGCCTAGTTAGTGGGACATCAGTGTGCCTGACTGTAGAGTCACTTATTACTAGTGTGTTGGGTATGTTATTTTGCCTTAAGGTCTGTGATTGTGTGAGACACTGATTACGTGAAGTATATGTTTCATGGTTTGTGATGGGGTGTGGAAGTTGCATGGATGTCTACCTTGGAGGTCTCTGTTGCTTTTGCAGATTTTTATTTAGAGCCTCTGAGTATGTTTTTGTGTATTTATGTGTGTTATTTGCCAGTGTTGGTTTAATAAGTCCATGTGAGACTGGTGGTGTGTTGGAAGTATTTCCCTTCTCCTCTTGACTGTCTGATCCAGTCTTGGGTTTAGAGAGCTTTGCCTCCAGTTTTGCTGTATAATTGCATCTCTCGCATATATTAGTGTTTGGTGGAAGGAGGAGAGGGTTGTCTGTGTAAATTAGGCAGTTGTAACATTACCTCAAAATGCCCAGATTCCACCAGTTGGACTGGAGAGTACACCTGAAACTGCCCTTTGGACATGCCTGAATAGGTAAAGTGAGCTGTTTTACTGATTGGATGGTAGGGACGAATAATGAGCCTTGTCCTTCTGGATACTAATGGGGGGTCTAGTGCTAGGGTTAATTAGTGCTTGCTATGAGTTTTGAGCAAGTACTGGGCTGTGAAATGAATGAATGATTTGAGTGCTTTAGTTGAAAGTTTGTCTAGTTCCAAGGGAAAAATTGAAGAGTAGACTTCATGGAGTTGGGAATAGTTTAACCCTAGCTACCTGGTGTTGCCTAGTGTGCAAACCCATGCAAATGCAGAGCAACATCCATCTGCACTAGGTATGGGCATGGTTACAACTAAATATTATATTTTTGTAATTGTAATATCAGTCACCTATGTAGTTGTGGTGCTTAGGCACTCTTGTAATGCATATGTTTTATTTTGGTGTATTCACAGGTGAATCACTCTTTGGTACCAGCTCTGTTGAACTACTTCATATGATGTTGGAGGATCTGTAGCCTCTGATAATGATAGTAGAAATGAAGAGACATAGTAACGGGATGCACAGTATGTGTTGGACACAGGAAGTGTGACCTTCTCATTACCTCCTCAGAGTATTGGCACAATATACATACCTGAGCATACTCGGGACACATTACCATCTGAAAGTGTACAGGTTAATGGGGACACTGTACATCAAGGAAGTGTGGTTAACCCCAATACAGAAATGTCTGAATCTATTCCTAGCCATTGTGGGCATGAGGGTCCACACAAAGGAGTTACTATCAGTGCTTGTCTGAGCTGTAATTATCTTCCTCCATCTGAGGCTGTTGTGTCAGTGGCTGCAAAGTATGTGCAATGACATCATGAAGGCACGCGTGAGATTTACTAGGGTCATGGCAGAGATAATAAGTGTAATCCAGGCTGTGCACAGTGATGTATGGGGATGTATGACCAGTGTATGTGACTCATTCAACAGAATAAATCCCAGATTGGAACAAGTAGTCTCTACACTGGGTCATCTGCAGGAATGAGGAGCCATCCAAACAGCTAGTCATCTCCTAAATCCTCACATGTTACTTGACCTGGCTTTGAGGGTTAGCAGTTTCACAAACATTGTGCATGTGTCTACATCCAGGAGAGGCTGACCTGTGTTCATCATCAGGCTAGCACATCCTTCAATAAACATTGTTCAAGGTCGGGTAGCGCACTGAATTCTAGCCAAGCTCATTGGATAGCCAGTGCAATTCCTGGCAGAACTGGTTGTTATGGGTGGTAGCCATGTATAGGGATCTGAACCCTCTGTTCTACATGCCCAGAACCTCTCCAGTAGGCCATGGCTCTGTGCATGCTAAGGCTATGTACCTCCTTATACACACACACACACACACACACACACACACACACACACACACACACACACACACACACACACACACACTAACTACCACCACAGCTCCCAGCAGATCCCATGCATCCACTGACCCTGGTCCATCCCCACATTAACCCCCTCATACCATTTCTGACACTTCCACTAAATGTATTTTTTTCTCTTTTATATACACCTCAGCACTCCCATTCACACACTTCCCTGGAAAGAAATGCTTGTAATAATTGCCCCTGGCCATTTCCAAAAGAAGGGAGAACTGTGGTTGCCTGGGTCAGAAGGGAGTCACCACAATGATGTTGAAGGATTCCTTCTGAATCTTTAGAAGTGCCCTAGATACTTGTGGAAAGGGTAGAAAGGCATAAAGGAAAACTGTCCAAATAAAAGAAACAGCATCTGTTTTCCAGGCCTTCTTGCATGGATGTGTGGAACAGAATTTTGCCAATTGAATGTTCAAAGATGAGGCAAAGAGGTCTACTTGAGGAACTCCCTACAGATGGATCAAAGTTTGGAAGATCCCCTGGTCTAGTTTCCATTTGTGAGGGTCTGCTCTGGTCCTGCTCAGTTTGCCTGCCACACAATTTTGCTCTGACAGAATGTAGAATGCCTGTAGAATGAGATTGTGCTGTGAAGCTATATCTCAAGCTAACATGGCTAGTCTGCAAAAGTGCTGAGACTTGGTTGTCCTTTGCTTGTTGATGTACTATACGACTGTGGTATTGTCTGTAACTACTTCAAGAGGTTCCAGGGTTGAAAGATTGTTCAGAGCGTTGCATGCCTTGATCAGGGTAAATATCTCCTAAATACTTATGTGCTTGCATCTATCATTGGCGTCCCATGTTCCCTGAACTTTTACCCTTCCTGAAACTGCTCCCCAGGCAAAGTCTGAAGCATCTGTTGTGACTGCTTTGGAGTAGAAATGGAGAAGTGGAGACTAGAATTTAAGGATAGCTGTTCTCTCCACAAAAACATTTTTCTTCTGACAAACCCTAGTATTGAAATCTGAAATGATAAAGAATGTTGATGCTAGGACAAAAAAGATTTTGAATACTACTGTATCTTTCTGATGTGTAGTTTTGTCAGGGGTATCATAAGAATCATAGATG
Organism: Protopterus annectens; assembly: GCF_019279795.1. Taxonomy (NCBI): domain Eukaryota; kingdom Metazoa; phylum Chordata; order Ceratodontiformes; family Protopteridae; genus Protopterus; species Protopterus annectens. The sequence continues at coordinate 198,409,764 of NC_056726.1, forward strand.
GCACGAGAACCACATTTCTGAGTATTTTCTCACAGTGACTAAAGTCTGAGTGAAAACCTTAGAAATAGATCTAGACATAGATCTATTTTCTTGTCGAAGAAAATCTCTTTGAACTGAGGTACCTAGCTGACATCCCAGGAACACAATCTTGTGTGCGGGAGTCAAGAAATGCTTTGGAATGTTCTCTTTGAATCCTAGTTTGTGTGAGAGATCTTATCCAAAAGAAAGACTCCTGACATTTTGAAAAGGACTGTGCAAAGGTAAGTAATCTAAATATTGTAAAATGTGGATACCCTGTAGCCTGCAATGAGCTATAATTGAAGCCAGACACTTTGTGAACACTCTTGGTGCAGTGGATAGTCCAAAGGGTAAGGCAGAAAACAGATAAAGTGAAACAGACACACAAAACCTTAAGAAATACCTAATATCTAGATGAATAGGGATGTTATGACAAGTATCTTTGAAGTCTAGCATTACCAGGAAACTTGAAAGAGGAAGAAGAGGTTAACAGGTTGTGAAGTGACAAAATGTTGAAATTGGGCACTATCATGAATAGGTTTAGGAAAGGAAGACCTATAACTAATCTCCTAGCACATTTTTGTTTTTGGTACTAACAGTATCCTTGAATAATACCTCTTCCTCATCTGGGAAAAAAGAACTGGTTCTATCACTCCTTGGGACAGCTTGTGATAAAGAAAAGGAGGTAACAAGAGTCTGGTCTTCAGGATGAGGAAAGGCCCTCTGAAAAGGATGAATTTCCACTCACAGCCATCTGCAAGCCTGTTGAATGATTTTTTAAAGTCCATTTGTCTGAAACAATATGTTGACAAAGAGAAATGGAGATTCAGACTTTCTGGAAGAGAATGCAGGCCATGGTGGGAGGGGGTCACAAGGTCTCTTGAATAGTCATTCAGACTTGTTGAACTATCCTTTGTTCTGGGAAATTTGAGACTTCTTTTTGGAACCCCCATTGTCACCTCTTCTTAAACGTCTGTTTACCTGAATTCTTTTGATACCTTTTATCCTGTTTATTGCCAAATTTCGATGAGGAGAAAGAAAATTCCTTAGTCAATTTGGAAAAAGAGGGATAAAAAGCCTTAAGCATTCGTTGGATCAGCTTGCCTCTTTCATCACACTTTTCAATCATCTCTGCAGCAGAGGGCCAGACTGTTTACTATGGTATGTTCAAAAGGGTTAGGTTGAACAGTGACAATACTGAAATATAACGTTGAAATGTACAACAGTGGAAAACCGGAATGTCAAAAATGGGAAACACGGACATGTGTATTTGACATTTTCAACATTCCCATCTTCCATCTGACATACTGCGCTTACCTCTACTATTTAGCAGGGGGGCTATGCCCCCCTGCACCCCCCATGTGGGGGGGCACCTGCACATTAAATATACCAACTCTGAGATCGCACTATTTCTCTGTTCCTCACTGAAGCATGACCTCTCCACAGTTTTGGTATTTCGCTTGCCGAAAGGTCGAATGCACTATGGCACTTGACTACCCGTGATCGACCACTTTTGGTTCGGTTTCCTGTCACTTGGAAACCGTGATTTCAGGCATCGGCTGTTCAACTTACTGCTATTCGCATAAATCATAGTAAACCGGGCCAAACACTAAAGCTCTCTCTAAAGGAGAACTTAAAATCTCATTTTTTTTAATTATCTGGGAGGTTCTAAGAATGCAGCCAAGCAAACCTCCTTAAAATAGTACTGGTGACCATAGCCTGGAAGAAGTATCAATAGAGTCATACACACACTGCAAACCACGAGCAGTGACCTGTGCAAAAGAAGAAACTAAGTTACGCAGTTTTTGTCTTCACAAGAAATTGTACATAAAACATTCCTCATACTTTTACAATATGTCAGAACGAACTTTAACATAAAAGCCTGACAGTTTAAAATGCTGAAAATCAAAGTTGCAGAATTATACATTTTCCCAGACCTATCAATATATTTTCCTGTCCTTGCTAGGAACAGTAGGATTAGAATTAATGAAGTGTTTAGAGGCAGTGGAATCAGCTAAGGCTATAGCTGCTAGGTCAGATTTGGGAATAGTGTATAAACATTTAAATCACTGAGGAACTTTATGCATCCTATCTGCCTTTTCAGAGACAGCTACGTGATCATCAGGAAAATTGCAGGCAGTAAGACACATCATCTAAAGCAAATAGGACAGGAAGAATGGGTGTAGGTCCTGGAAAATCCTTCTGTAAGATCTTGTAGCATTTTCTGAGAGACCGTGAAACCTTAGTATTCCCCCACTGAAAACACTGGGGCATTCTAGTAATAATCTCAGAGAAAGAGCAACCCCCATAGGAAAATCAGAAATTGAGCTCTCCTCTGAGTCTGAATCGGAAATCTGAGAACAAATCCTTGAATTTGTCTGTGTATCTTCCTTTTCAAATTCAGAATCCCTTCAGGAAAAGAGGCATCCCTCTTTCTTTTACTAGAAAGTACTCTACAAGAAGGATCAATAGTCTGAATGAAACCCTGACACAGTTCCAGTAAACTTCTCCTATACAAAGAAATTTGAGAAGGAATAGATACATGTGTGGTTTTCTGTTTCTTTTTGACAGGAAAAAGGGAACCAACCATGTTACTAACAATAGCTGCTGCTTCCCCAGGCATCGTCATAACATTCTGACATAATAGGGAAACCTTCCCTGTTCCTTCTCCCAGGAAGAACAAGGGTGAATCTCCCATGCCAACTGAGGGGACTCCAACAGCTGTTGAGGACTTGGCTAATGCCTCGTCCATAGTGGCTGTAGGTGCTACATCAGAGGGATTTCAGGTAAAAGATGAGTGGTTAGTCGTACAACAAATGGCCACAGTAGAGTCACCCACCAGCAGCTGAGGCAAATTGCCTGCCCACATTGGTGGCAAAGGCTGTTTGCTTACTTTTCTTTTTTTTTTTTGTGTGGCTGGAAGAATGATTGACTGTGGGGCTGACAGTCCTGCCTCTTTCCCAGGGAAGACAAGCAGCAAATGCTGGAAAACTACAAGCCCACAGAAGTTACTCTTTTGACAGAAAAAAATACTGTTAAAAGCACTTTCAAACAATATGACAACCCTACAATGGAAAATTAAACACAATCCAAGGAAAATATTTTATCACTTCGTTTTCACTACTTTAAATCTAAATATAAAAAAAAATTGAAATTTTTACCCCCAAAAGGAACTTGTCTACCCAGAAAAGGAAAGCACAAGCTGACCATCAGTTCTCAAAAGCCTCAGTGGAGCATAATCTTTAGTGGCAGTAAAGCTCTGGAAGGTTTCATACCTAGACTTATCCTATAGTCAGCTCATCTTGAGCTGCTTCACAATTTGGGTGCGTGGAAGGTGCCCTGGAGCTTTGGAAGATAGCCAGCTATTATATCCTTGACAGGATATAACCCATATAGCTAAGGAACTTGCAGCAGTGATCAAATTATGTATATTTACATTTTATAAGTCGAATAAGTTATTTTAAATATGAAGCTAAAGTCAGTGAAGTACAATATTTAAATTAATAACACATATCCTCAATATGAGACCTTAACATTTGAATCCATAACTGAACAGTACATTAATTAGGTTGATAGTGATTAGAAATAGTCAAAAGCTTAATAATTCTAGATGAAGTGTGAAACAACCGGAGATTTGATATCTTTAGTTTTAGGGTCAGCAAAACTAATCGACTAGATTACTGAATTTTATTATTCCAAACAAAATTTATTAAATGTTTGTTGACAGTTTGAACTCTATTGAGACAGGCATCTTCTATATATTAAAGTGTAGCCAAATTTGCTTTTTTAGGCATCATTTCTAAAGACATGTTTTTTCATCATAAGTAATTATCTTTCTTGAGTTACCAGCTTTTGAGACAACATAGTTTCCTGAGAATTAGTTCCTTTTGATTTGAAAATATATAACCATATAGTCAGGACTCTGGTTTACCAGTTATTTCAGCTGTAATGACTATTGTGCCCACTTACTATTTATATTAAAGGTAACTTCTGAGATTTTTGATGTCTACTTTGTGAAGAATTGTGTGGGCCTGCATCCCTTTACTATATTTGCCATTTCAAACATATAGGTGTTTTCCCTTCTAATACTATTCAACTGGTCGTCTTACCACAGCTGGATCTTGCAAAATGAAATTTAATCTGTATATGGTTTCCTTTAGATATAAGCTAAGAGTAGTATGTGTAAGGTAAAGTTATGAGTTTTGTTACTTATTTCAAGAATAATAGTGTTAAACTCAACTGAATGTGTACTACTTGTTGAAAAGCAAAACATTCTATAGTGAGGATGGCAATAGCATTAGGAATTAGTTTATTTTGTTAACCACTTATGCAACATCCCCATTTAAGAAAACATAACTGTCAGACTGGCAGTTGGATGAATGTATTATATGAGTGTTTTTTATTGTTTTTACAGTGTTCAGCTTTCCAGCGTATTTTACATAATAATAGCCAAGCTTTTATAGGTTCATAGGTTTGTACTAGGCTAATGGCCCTGGAGCCTTTACAAGCCTAGCCCACAGGATTACCCTGACATCATGCCACCCAACCTTAGTTCTCAGTGCCTTTGTCGAGTAGTGCCACTGGAATGACCCCTGAGGTGAATTTTCTATTTCCCTTCCACTCATCAAGATTTCTCTTGAAGTGGCCAGTGAGGTGCTCTGCTTGACATGTATGGGAAGTCTATTCAATAGCATGAGCAGTCTCTGGGTTATGAACCTGTCCCTTCAGCATGTTCTGTTGATTGTGGTAATGAGGTTTAGGTCTCCGGAGCGTGTGGTGTGGAGGGATTGGGATTTCTTTAGATGTAGCATTTCTAATAGAGCTGGGTCAGACATGGCTTTGTAAGTCAAACAGAGATCGCCTCTAAGTAGGCGATATGAGCAGAGAATAGTTGGAGGATTTTGAGTCTGTCCATATAGGACACGTGTTTAAGGTCTAGGATCCTCTTTGTGAGGTACTTTTGTGACCTCTCCAGTTGTTGCAGGTGTCAAGTGAGGTACATGCCAAATGGGGCGTTGTACTTGATGATTGGTCTAATGAGGGAAGAGTAGAGGGAGACAATGACCTCTTTCTTCCTGGATGCAAAACCCTTAGTAATGAGATTTGCCACATAGAAGGACTTTCTGACTACAGTAGCAATGTGGTGGTCAAAAGCGAGGTTGTTGTCAACCTGTGTTCCCAGATCTCTTATAATGCCTTCTGTGTTCAGTGGACGGTCTTGACTACATGAAACTATTATGACTACACATGACGTAATAAACATACACTGTACTGTATGAAGTAATCTGCATTACCCCAAAGTTACAGTACCAAACATTTCATCCACAAACAGATGTCATATCAATTGCCAGCCTAAAGTATCTGCTTTTACCCTGCCAGGATTAAAACAAAAACAGCAGTGACTGTATTCATTTACACTGTTGTACAAAAATAGTAGTCACAGGCTTGTATGACACTTGACTTTACCCAAATATACATTAATCTTGCAAAGTCATAATTACAACAGTAAATAGCAATGCCAGTCAACTCATTTAATTCATAAACACCACCATTACCTAACTAAAATAGTTGCTTTTTACCCTGCCAGGTTGAAAGTAGATATAATAGTAACAGTTGGGTTGCATACTTGCATTATTTTCATTTTGTTGACAGAAACATTAGTCACAATATGCATTTCATTTTATTTATTTTACTTTTATTTATCCAGGTTTCTACAACCTGCTTTAGTTGAAAAACCCTTTCCAGCATGTGATTTTTAAATCCTTGCTAAGGTAACAGCAGCTGTCATATACCTCAGCATTGTGCCCTAGCCATATCCCTATGTTATACTACCATCTTCAAGTTGTGTACTGCTCCCCCAGTTGATACTGCAGCCAGTGAAAACTATGGGTCTACTTTGATCAGGACACACAGGAACACTTTAACAAACAAAAAAGGGGCATTTAATCCATAAATGTAGATCCTCAACCATAGGGACCTTATTGTAATTGACAACTTTATTGCAAGTGCTAGTCAAACAATATAATATGTATTTTAAATCTAACTTTGCCCCATGGCTAAACAAAGAAACTCGCTCACTGCTAAAAACATGAGACAAAGCCTGGGAACACTGGCATAAAACTAAATTCCCTATCCCAAATCAAACTTACAGAGAACTGAGAAACAAAGCAAATAAATCAAACAGGACAAAACAAATTATTACTCTGACATCCAAACTAAATACCAGAATAACCCACAAAAATTCTGGTCAGCAATAAATGACATACTCCAACCTGGCAAAGCCAGCACCCCCACACACACACACACACACACACACACTACTAGTAATGACTCAGACAGCATAGCTACCCAATTCAATAAATACTTTACAGAAACTACTTTAGCTCTCTCTAACAATCAAACCCCCCACTCTCACTCCAGCAACTCCTACACCACCTTTTCTTTCCAGCCTGCCTCAACTGATACTATAAATTACCTCTTAAGAAATGAAAGCCCACTACGTTAGCTGCAGACAATTTACCAGCAGAGTTTTTAAGACTAGCTGCTGAAGGAATTGCATATCCAGTTTCCATTCTTAGCAATCGATCTATATCAGAATACCAAGTTCCTACCATTTGGAAAACCTCCCACATTATTACACTCCATAAAGGAGGCAATTTAACTGACATATCTAACTACTAAACAATTTCAATCCTGTTTCCTATGTCTAAGATACTAGAGAGAATTGTTTATAAGCAAGTCATGGACTACCTGAATATAACCAAGCTAATAACCACTATGCAGCATGGTTTAAGTCCATACTACAGTACTACCACTATTCTAATGTCATTTACTAACAATATGAACCTTCACATAAACAATAGTAAATACGTATCTTCTATCTTTCTAGACTTCTCGATAGCCTTCGCTATGGGCTCTCACAACAAACTTGTTAATGTCCTCTCTGAGTTGAATCTATCTCCGCCTACACTTGTCTGGTTCCAGGGCCACCTAACTGGCTGCCAGCAAACAGCACATTGGAAAGAAGACCTTTCACCCCTTCTTCCTGTGGCCCTAGGAGTTCCCCAAGGCTCTATATTAGGTCCTCTACTCTTCTCTATATTTACAAATTATTTACAAACAACATCCATACCTCTACTCCTCAAGCCTCAGATATTCAATATGCAGATGATTCTACAGTGACATGTACTTCTACTACCCTACAAGAACTACAAACACTGACAGAAAATTCCTTCTTAAAACTAGAAACCTGGCTAACAAACTCCCACCTAATCCTAAACCCCAAGAAAACCAAACCCATGCTAGTCTACCCCACTAAAGTTACCAACCCCCTCCCCACATTCAACACTGTATCAATAAACAACACTCCCATCTCACCCTCACCTCACACCAAACTACTGGGAGCAGAAATAGATGGCAACATAAGATTTGACATACACATATCCCAAGCCATGAAATAGTATACAAAAAACCATGGCACACTATATAGGAACAGGCAGTATTTTACAAGAAAAACTACTATTGCTCAATCCCATTGAATCTCAGCTCTACTCTGCATCACCCATATTAACTAACATAAGAAAAAAATGACTTAGCAAAACTAGACTCCTGTTATAATAGAATCACCAGGTATGCAGCAAATTCACCCTTTAGGTCTCATCACTGCTCTGCACTCATAAAACTCAACTGGTTAGATCTCCCCCAAGCTGTTAATCTAACCAACTTACTATGGCCCAGAAAAATCTTTTAATAACCTGAGGAAACACCAGCCCTGCAAAACCTGCTACAGCCATAATCTAGTGCCACAGCTCTATGCTCTAGCAACAGATCTCTTATACAAATAACTTTAGCCAACAATCTTGCTGAAGAAGCCCTACTACATAGCCAAAATCTGGAATACAGTACCTTCTAACATAACATCTACCACAGCCTTAACTTAATTAAAAAAAATGCTAAAAACCTCACTTATACAACAAGTGGCTATGACCATCTACTGCCCCGATTAATCTGTCTCTCTCAGCTAATGCAATTACTATTTTATGCTAATGCAATTACTATTTTATGCTGTTATTTCTTAATGCTCTGCTAACTAGGTGGTGTCTCTGTATGTGTATTTCTAACTAATTCTCTATAGTAACTATTTAATGTTTTGGAATCTGTTAACTGTGTATGGTCAAATATATGTGAGTCACTGAAACATATAATGTTGTCAAAGTGTATTATCCTGTATGTGTTTTCTACTCAAAGTTTGCTCGACTTATATGTACTATGTGGAGCTTTTCTCCCTGGGCCTCCACTGAAAAAGGACATGTGTCAAGTCAGACCTTCCTGGTAAACAAATGTAAAGTAAAATAAAATAAAAATAAAATATGTCCAAGGAGAAAAGCACCAACATATTACATAGGTTTTTAAACAAACATTCAGCATATACATGAACGGGTTCACTTCTAAATCTCGAAAGCTCAACATCCTGAATCTCAAAATACTGAACTCAAAATCTCGAAAGCTGAAATAGTGAAAACTCATAATACTGAATCTCATAATATTGAAAAAATTACAGGACATTGACAAACCATCCTATTCTATCTTGACTGATCCTGAAAAAAGATATTAGGTTAAAAAAATGTCATCCACAAATGGCCCCCCCAGAACATACTGCACATATAGTATTGGTTTGACTCCTGCCAGCATATTATATTAAAAAAAAAAAACAAGTATCTAGTTGACCCTACCATAGTATTATATTAAAAAAAAAGAAAAATCATCAAAAATCCCCAAAACACGTTGCCTCTCTAGTATCTGGTTAACCCTGACCGGATATTATATTACAAAAAATATATAAAAACAGAGAGTCAGCAACAGCCCCCAAAACACACAGAGCACCTGCCTGGCTGACCCTGCCAGGATACCGTTAGATAAACATCACAAATAACCCAAGAAGAAAGTGAAATCAGAAGACCAAAACAGTAATTCACAACCCAAGGACAAAGCGCCAAACAAAACTGTAGATAAATCCTTTATTGGAAGCCACCACACTAAAACAAGCGCTTTTGCTCGGTGCAATACCGAGCTTTATCAAGTATAATGATACTTTTATCTTATTATACTTGATAAAGCTCGGTATTGTACCAAGCGAAAGCGCTTGTTTTAGTGTGGTGGCTTCCAATAAAGGATTTATCTACAGTTTTGTTTGGCGCTTCATCCTTGGGTCGTGAATTACTGTTTTGATCACAAATAACCCCCAAAACAGCCAGCTCACTGCAGATTTGGCCTTCTACTATCTGGTTGACCCTGCCAGTCGCAAGGCCCAGGATATCAGACAGAACATTTAAACTCTACTGCACCATTTAAAAAGTATCTGGTTGACCCTGCTAGGAAAAAAAAAATAAAATACAGAAAGTATATGGTTGACGCTGCCAGGAAAAACAAAAATACAGAAAGTATCCGCTTGACCCTGCCAGGAAAAAAAATGCAGAAAGTATCTTACTGGCCCTGCCAGGAAAAAAAAAAAAACAAAAACAAAAAAAAAAAAAGAAAAAGAGATAACTTAATTCATGCACCTCTTTTTTGGGGAGGGGGATTAATTTAAATAAATAGCCTTCCTTCCCTCCTTGTCTTCTCCTACTCACCTTAAAGTTTGATTCTGAATCTCAGAATCTAAAAAAAAAAATCCCATTGATGGATATCCGCTCGTCGTTCACCTCATTATTTCTCTCCCAACTTTACTATACTACAGTTAACGTGCAGGAAGAGAGAGCGGGTAACAGAAATGATCAGCAGCTACGTCACGTATGCAGATATGTGTCAGACTGCTGACCCAACAGTCCCGTCAGCTTCCAATTTCCTGTGGTTAAAACTGCTATGACTTCTGCGCATCTTATTTGATAAAAGAGCAGGGCCAAACTGCCACGACTGTTCAGGATAAACACAATTGTGCTTCAATAAAAAATGTAAGAAATCTTTATTGAAAAGCTCAAAGTAAGCACTTTCACAACCTCTGTGGTTGCTTCATCAGACTACATTCAAACAAACAGTTTATCAGCTTAAATGCATAGAGCAATTAACATATTGTGAACTGAATCAAGTCATTAAAAAACCACAGTACCTAAAAACAGTATATAGTGAAAAGACATGATAAAATTATATATATATATATATATATATATATATATATATATGTAAAACACTAAGTAGCTGCATATTAGACATATTAAATAACAATATGTGAAACATGTTGAATAACTAATAGCTGCCTTAGTAAAGATATAAACAAGAATGCATATATAAAATTAGACTAAAATGTATGCAAATATACATCTCTCTGTCTAATTAATGTTTTAAACTTCTAGCTTTAAGAAATGGCTTCAAAGAAACCATTTCTTAAAGCTAGAAGTTTAAAGCATTAATGAGACAGAGAAATGTATATATATATATGTATACATTTTATTCTATCTAATTTTATATATGTATTCTTGTTTATATCTTTACTAAGGCAGCTATTAGTTATTCAACATGTTTCACATATTGTTATTTAGTGTGTCTAATATGCAGCTACTTAGTGTGTTTTATATACATCATATATATATATATATATATATATATATATATATATATATATAAAATTTTATCATGTCTTTTCACTGTATACTGTTTTTAGGAACTGTGTTTTTTTAATGACTTGATTCAATTCACAAGGTGTTAATTGCTCTATCCATTTAAGCTCAGAAACTGTTTGTTTGAATGTAGTCTGATGAAGCAAACACAGAGGCTGTGAAAGCTCTTACTTTGAGCTCTTCAATAAAGATTTCTTGCATTTTTTATCGAAGCACTATAGTGTTTATCCTGAATAGTCATGGTGGTTTGGCTCTGCCTCTCTGTTGCTGTATTATTGCCTGCTCTGAGCCATTCCTTTGCAGTTGTTGGTATACATTTTCTTTTCTTGGCTTCTCTGCATCTTAGTTGATGCCTGCAGAATTCCCAATCCAGACTGTCCCGAAACAAAAAGAGATTTTTTTTTTTCATGTCACCTCTTCAGCTTTTCACAATAGTTAGTTCAAACTGCTACTAGTCTGTAAAATTAAAGATTAATTAATCTCTTTTTTGTTTTATAGGAAAGTTGGGGGGGGGCTGTAGCCCAGCAGCCTGATACCTCGAACAGCCCCTGGTTAGATTAAATGTTTTCAAATCATTACTATAAGTGCCTATTATATTAACATGTTATGCAGCTTTTTCCCTTCTAAGAATGGTCTGAAGCAATTAACTTAACAAACATTTCCTATAGTTTAGCTTACAGTTCTAATCAGCACTGCATATTATTTCATATGGTATGTGCACTTCCTACATTAGAACTCCATGTATTTATTTTGTTGATGCAAAGATATTGTTACTTTACTTAATTTAACAATTTCACCATTGAATTCTAAAAGTTTGTTACTGTAACTGCCAGGCTCAGAAAATTTCATGTAAATTTATTTGAACATATTCATTCATAAAAGGTGATCACTTCAGTATAGATACCATGATGATGAGTAGTACATGTTTAATGGCAGTTTTCCAGTTTTACGTACAAGGCCTACTGTTAAGCTACGTTATAATGAATGGCATTTTAATACTGTCATATTGACATTATCTGCTACTTCCTAAGTGTCTGGCTTTAATATACACAGTACAAACATTCATCAATATTTCTAATGACATAAAGTAGATTGTGTTTTATTGAATTCTATCAAACAATATAAGATTAATTTGAAAAGTCATTCACATTACTGTGTTTAATATTTTCTTGCTCACAGTTACTTTCTGACATTAGCAGACATTTTGGCAAGCTTATCCCAGGCACAAATTCATCTGTTTAGTTCAGATTTGGAGCCTAATCAATAAATATTTACACAGTTGGGCCATATTTCAAGTTTATGTAACTTAGCCAGAATTTGTTGACTCATAAAAGTGTCTTATTCAGTGGTATGAACAAATATATGGCAGTTCTGTTAATATTTGTCAGATGAATTTCTTCTGCATTAATTGCCTTCTTTGCATTTACTATCATGAGGATCCCTTCAGCCAACATCTTTATCAAATATATAAATGGCTTGATTCATTCATGTATACAGTGTAGGCATTAGTTTAATAGTGCCTCTACACAGATGGCCATGAACTCAGTAAATGAATAAAAGTGTCAAAGAAGATTTTATTAAAATACGAAAGATATGTTTGATGGCTATGCTATAATGAAAAAAATATCTGTAGAGTGATTTAAAATTTGTAGTAGAGAACATTCCATAAAGAGAGTTACTATAAAATGCTGTGCTGAGAAAATAAAATTAGACACTATAAATTCCTAAGTAATCTAGAACCAGATTCCAAAGCAAATTACTACTGGGGCATGAACCTGTCTTCACATGACAACAGCAACTCAAACAGACACAATTCTGAAAGAATGCTAGACTGTCTATGCAAATGATGAAATGCACAAGCCTTCATAGGCATCCCTCTTCTGTGGAAGATTAGAGTCCTACTTCCCATAAAAATGAAACAAGCACATATTTGTGAAGAATATAGTGTATGTTAAACCCCAACCCCCCGATGTCCATTCCAGTTAACACCCATGTTGGTAAGGAATATCAAACAATATAGAATGTTAAGTCATTTACATGTTTTCTTTGAAAGTATAGCTAAAATTTATTATTGGGATGGACATAGAGAACAGGGATACACATTTGAATGTCTACTGTCAACAAGTACAACATGTAATTGAAACCAGAGTAATGTTTCCCTTTTTAGAATGCAGGCATGACGGCTGATGAGTAGTAGCTCTAAATAGATGCACTGCAGAAAATCATGGGTTCTGATGAGAAAATTTTATTTCTTGTTTAAAAAAGATAATTTCTGGCAAATTCACTTCAAACTTTATATTTATACAAAAGGAAGTTAGCTTCTTTAACAATCTGTGAAATATTAGCAAAATATTTCCAGAGACCCATAATTCTGACCAGCCTTGTATGCAAATCCATGGAAAGACCTATGGTGGAACTTATCAATAAGGACATAGAGAACCTCCAGACACTAGACCCATCTCTGTTTGGCTTCACCAAGAACAGGTCATGTTTAATCAACCTGTCAGACGTTTTGAAAAAAGTCACCAAAGCAATGGATGAAGGTAAAATGATGCACACACCGCATACCTTGAACTGGCTAAAGCTTCTGACACAAGCTCCCACTCAGGCACAGTAGAAAAGCTAAATAAATTGGGAATAAGCCCTTTTTTCACCCATTGGATTGCCAACTGGCTCATAGATAGGATACAGGAAATAGAAATAGTGTAAGGTGCCTACTGACCAGTCACCACTGGAGTCCCACAGAGACCTTGGGACCACTCCTGCCTGGCTTCTGATTCTCTGAAGTAAAAGCCAATATCAAAGGGTTCTATCTGACTGCAGATGACTGCAAGCTAGGAGCAGTCATTTAATCCCCAAATGACTTAGCCATCCTGAAGGAATGTTTGTCCAAATAAATAACTTCTTCTTCTTCTTTCGGGTTTTCCCAGTTAGGAGTCGCCACAGCGGATCACCTGTCCGCTCATGATAAATGACAAAAAATGCATTATCATGTCCTTTAGGGAGTTGTCTAGTCCAAGGAACTACCACATTGACAACACTCCCCTAATAACTGACTCAGTTGGTTGGGACTTTGGAAGTTATGTGGATGGTGATCTAACTTTCAGTCAACATGAGTCCATTGTCGTAAGAAAGTCTTTCAATATTGCACAGCTTATAAACAAAAGGATTGTGCTTAGATCTAGGGATATCATTACCTGCTTTACTCAGTCCACATTTGGGCAAATGCTGAGTATAATGCCCCATTGACATGTATCTGTCCAGGCACATGCAACAAGTACTTTGTCATTTCTCTCCATGGACAAAATCCTATCTCATTCCCAGCATGGATTTCACCATAAAGACACATAATTTTTGTCCTTCTTAAATTCCATACACTACCACAGAAATAATATCAACTTAGAATCTGCTGTATTTATTGATCTTTCCAAAGCCTTTGACACTCTTTCACATCTAAAATGAACAGTTGACCAAAATGGGAAATCTGCCCTTTTCCCCACCGTAGTGCAATCGCGGAGTTGGTATACTTAGTTAGGGGGGTGTGCATGGGGGTCATTTGACATGATGTGTTTTCTTTTTTGTAGCATGTTAGACAACTGTCTGTTTTCCCTGTGCAAAAGTGTGCTAATCCGCGGTGTTTTGCCACTTCTGAGATGTCGTCTCGATCAATTTAAATTTGGTATTGTGGGGATTCAACCGTTTCAGGTAGACCCATATATATATATATATATATATATATATATATATATATATATATATATATATATATATGTATATATATATATATATATATATATATATGTGTGTGTGTGTGTGTGTGTGTGTGTGTGTGTGTGTGTGTGTGTGTGTGTGTGTGTGTGTGTGTGTGTGTGTGTGTGTGTGTGTGTGTATGTGTGTGTGTATATCGATAGTTAGATATGTCTCTCAAGCATCTCTTTGCAATTATCAAAAGATGAGTGCTACCAAGATTCTTTACAATGGATGGTGATCCAGTTTTTGTTCATGTTATGTATTTTAGACATGAAAGTCAATAATTCACCTCAGTAGCAGAGTGAAGTGAAGCTAAAAAGATGAATCCTGATGTCCATAGGAAGAAGAAAAAAGATGTAGTTATGATCAAAAATCTGATCATAATTATTTGTAGTGCTTGGAACTTCAACTTCACGAATGTACTAGCACTTACAGAGATTTAAGTTAGTACTGTTAGACAGACAGCAGCTACCAACTAAAAAGAAAGACAGACAGACAGACAGATAAAGAAGGGGAGGGGTTATATTTAGCTTATGACCAGTGTCTGTGTGACAGTGCTAAGTGTTTCATAGCTTTCAAAGATGTGAAAGACTTCTCACTCCTACACTTTTGGATTCCATCTGTGCTTGTCGTGTGACTAAAATGTAACCACATTTAGAGGTGCTTAACATAGCCTGTCTTTTTCCTGATTTCGGAGCGCAATGCAATGCTCTATGCGGTACAAATAAGGTAAGTGAAATTTCCCAAAATGACACGTACCTTGAGTTTTATTATCATAATGATTGATTACAGATAGTAGAGACAGGTAATTGTAACATTATATTAACAGACTACTGGAGAAGGTATCTTTAAATATACATGTGCTTTGTCATCTAATATGCCTGTCTTTAAATTGTTGCCTCATTAATTCTGAGCGTTGCATCAATAGTTATTAAATGCTGCTGTATTTTTTTTCTTGTAATAACACTGATTCTGACAAAAACAAAAAATGAGTCACCAAGAGTAGAAAAGTCACACTTCATTTGAATGATTTTTTTGGGGTGCTGTGTCCTCAAGGTAACTTCTCCTCCATGTCCCACCTCTAAATCTACTACTCAGGGCTAAGTGCAAAAAAAAAAAGACACATAACTATCATGTGATATGGTGGGGTCATTGTTTTGGATATACAGTGTACTAAAGAGACTTATTTTATTTTGCTGTGATTAGTGGCATGCCAGTTTAACAACATGTGAATAATCTATTGGATCAAAAGCAAATTGAAATTTCACCAAAAGAAACACAAAAAAAAAATCTAAATTTCATGTACACAACAAAAACAGAGTTAACTAAAGCATACTTTCCAATTCTTTTTCACCTTTCTCATTTCCTCTGAGTTTGTGTATATTGTTACAATCTTGATATAGGAAAACATCAGTGTACATGAGCTTTCTGTCACACCAGAGGATTGGTGGTGTTGCTGGTAGGCTGCCACACTAAAAAAAATTGCGTTCCAGTTTTGTGTCTCATCTGGAATGCCCCTGTTTTTGGTATGCAGTGTATTGAGACTTTTTGCTGTTACTAATTATATATCAGTCAGGCAGCATACAATTAATCATTGCAGATTCAAAGCAACCATGTTTTATGTATACAATAGCACATTTAATTTAAACATACATGCCAAGTCCTTCCACTATTCAGTAATCCAATTCTAAAGCTGGACACAGGAGATAAAAACAACTATTCCACATTTTAAAGTTATTTTTACCTAAGGAAGCCAGCATCCACTAGAGAAGCACATAGGATCATAGGATTATAGGACGTTACTAGGCTATTGGCCCTGAAACCCTTATAAACCTAGCCATGAGTTTAACCCATGTTTAGACAAGTCAGGACCCAAAGCCCCTGTCCAGCAGGGGCACCGTTGGAATCCCAGGGGTGTATTTTCTGTTTCCCGTCCAGTTATTCAGGTTGCACTTGAAAAGGGATAATGAGGTACTCTACTTGACATGGAGAGGGAGTCTCTTCCACAGGTTAGGGAGTCTCTGGGACACAGATCTGTCCTGACAAGTCCAACTGATATCACAGACCAGGTTGAGGTTGTGCATGAGTACATTTTAAATTAAACCTAAAAGCATCTTCTTACCAAACAATGTCTAAATGCATGATTAGCCCTGCTGCAGAAGCCATCTGGCCCACTAAGCATACCTAGAGGGCCATTACTCCCAATACCATCAGCTTGGTGAACTGAAGGTAATGTCCCTTTAATGAGTCTACCAACAAACCTAATTCATGACTCCAGCGGACCAGGGTGGCTTATGACACAAACTGCAAGGCTGCAACCACTTAAAAAGAAAACTGTCATAAAATCACTTTGTGTTCATTATATTTAAAAAAAAAATAGCCAACTTTCATGTATTAGGAGTTCAGAAACCCATATATGTGATTGCACATGCATGGAGTTCTGATTCATGTTTAAAAAAAATAAATCTTCTTACTCGGCAAAATACCTACTCAAAATGGACAATAAGACATTTGAATCTTATTACAGGTTTTCATGTCATTTTAAGAGTGGAAAAATGGATCTCCAGCAAAGGCTGGACAAAGCAGTGAGGAGTAGCTTATAATTGGCTCAAGTGACTTCAGACTGAATAGTGCATGAGGAAAATAGAATGAAAGTAAAGGAAAGTAAGCAGTTGGACTTACAGGAGGGGGAGGGAGAGAAAACTTTTTTAATAAATATATTTTTATTATAATTAAATAATATCATCTCTGTGATCCCTTTTCCCTTTGTTGGATGGTGTTGAAGCCTGTAGGACTCATCTGACAGTATTTTGTTTTCATCTTTACATTTAATCATTTAATATTTTTGTGTTTGTGTATGTGTGGGGGGGTGTGCGCGGTTATATATCCATGTGTGTGTGTGTGTGTGTGTGTGTGTGTGTGTGTGTGTGTGTGTGTGTGTGTGAACATTGAAGTAGATTGCACTGTATGTGTCTAATAGCAACAAAGTGAAATATGTTAATGTGGTAATTGTTTATGTATTTATTCATTTGCTTGATGACAATCAGACATCTGATTTATACACAGTCAATAAAATGGCTGTAATGTGTGTGTGTGTGTATGTGGTCTTGCACATTTCTGTGTGTACATTTATAAGTGAATATATGTATGTAGAGGGTTTCAGTGGGTTGAACTGCATGCTTTACTTATGTATTAATTCATTCATTGATTGCAATCAGACATCTGGCCTGTATACAGTCATAAAAGTCACTGTAATTGATTGAAACATTCATGTTTGTGTGTGTGTGTGTGTGTGTGTGTGTGTGTGTGTGTGTGTGTGTGTGTGTGTGTGTGTGCGTGTGTGTACGGAGGAAGTTGCAATGGGATAAATGCATGCTTCTGACAGCAATAAGCTAACTTACAGTACTGTGGCCATCATTTTTATATTCATTCATTTGATCACAATTCCATATCAAAGGAGAACACAGTCAATAAATTGGCTGTAACCGATGGGCACCGTGGCTGTCTATGGATGAAAATGAATGTGTAATGGAGTACTTTATCTTTGTATCTAAAAGAAAAACAAGAGCTTCATAAATTCTTTCAGTCACAATCAGACATCAGCATTGTACACAATAAGTTGATATCTTTGGCAATGTGGGCTGGATGTGTGTGATAGCAACTGATCATTGGTGCAGTGGCAGTGGACAGTGCTGCCATCTCACAGCTCTTGGGCCTCTGTTTTAGACCTTGGCTGTGGTACCTTCCATGTGTAGTGTGCATGTCTTCTCTGTGTCATAGGTGATGTGGTTTTCACAACTAGAGTCATAGCTGTAAAAAGGGATTTTGACACTGGCTTAATTGGGAGAGGACCCTATCTTCAACCACTGCCATTGTTCCTACCTAGTTTAAACCCACTAGTTCAAAGATGTGCATTGCTGGTCACTATACCTGGCTGGGGCTGGTGACAGACTGTCATAATTTTTTTAAATTTTTCTCACAATCAGACTTCAGATAGGATTCAAATAAGGTCAGTATAGCTTATCAAGGCTGTAGAAATCTTGCTGTATCTATGCAGGTCTTATATGGCATCTGTTTTATTGCTGCACCTTTGCTTATTTATTTTTAGCTGTCTATTCCCTTTTTATTTACTTTCACTCTACGTTTACTCACCACAAAAATCAAATAATACTGCTAGTGACTCATTCTACTCCTCTTATGTGTCCAGATTTTGTAACTCACTTCCATTACACTTAGAGCAAATTGAAAAACTAAAGGTTTTGAAAAATCAGCTTAAACAAAACCTAAATAATGGCTGATCATGCTGCTGCTCAATCCCAGGCTAATACCTTAACCGTAAGTACCAAAAATTACAACTGCTTACTATTTCATTCCATCTTAATACTACTATATGCAATTTTCTGTGTCCTAACCTTCACTCTATTTCAAAATACAGGTCTGTAATATGTTGATGCATTTACTGATCAGCTGCTGTGGCCCTCTCTCAATTAATCATATTTATCTGCAATATGTTCTTTAATTTCACCTCAGTGTGATCATTGGCATCAAATCAAAGTACCCATATTTATTACTTACAAATGTCTACTACTGTTTTGAATTGTGACTTATGTTTATCTAGTGTATGTCAGCGTAGGTACATCACAATATTGTAGGATTTGAATTATGTTCATGTACTTTATGGAAATATTTTGTTTAATCATATGGCTCTGTACTACCACTGTTATCTTCCATTACTGTTAATTCTTTGTGTTAATGAATGATAGTGTATAATTTTTCTGTGGATGTTTTCTGTCTAGGCCTCTGCTGAAAAGGGGGTTTTGCCCAGTTATCCATTATTGCTCAACAAATGGAAATAAATACATAAATATGCTTTAATTAAAGCATGTAAATAAACTGAAGTTTAAGTTGAATTATATGCTTTACACATGCACATGTGCCCCCCACACACACACAGACACACACACACACACACACACACACACATATATATATATATATATATATATATATATATATATATATATATATATATATATATATATATATATATATATATATATATATATATATATATACATACACCAACAGATAAATGGGAAATTTCTAAAAAAAACATGAAATTTACCTCTTCTCTGTTCTCCCAAACCCCTTGTATCAGAGGCACATGGGATATATGCAAATGATCCTTATGAACATCAGGTATTTCAACTAATGCTTGTGCTGTGCTGATGAGGTCATAACAAAGCCGAAATATGCATATCCACAGCTAGTGGGGTTTGGCTTTATTGGCCTGAAATTGTCCATTAAAATGACGAAACAAATCATGGGCATTCAGAACCACCAATTTGCTGAAACACCTGATGTTCATAAGGATCATTTGCATATATCCCATGTGCCTCTGATACAAGAGGTTTAGGAGGTCACACAGTGGAAGTTCTAGCTTTGCTGGTGTTTTCATTGTTTTTACTGATGGTTTTCCACTGACCTTTTCACTCATTGTTTTAGTCTTCTCTGTTCTCAGAAAACATCCAAAACAGTGTTTGATCAACTGTATAGTATAATGAAGGAATAATTTGTTTTGGTGTTAAAACTCTTTTGACCATTTTTATGATGTGTTTTACTTAAGATGAAATGTCATGAAACGGAACTATTTATCTAAAAAAAAAAAAAAAAAAAAAATATATATATATATATATATATATATATATAACTATCTTAAATTAAAATATATATATATATATATATATATATATATATATTCTTAAGATTAATGCAAAGTACACATTAGTGGAAAGGAAATCATAATGGAGGAAGTGATATAATCCAGATAAATGCTGCATGAAGTAAAACATAGACAACCTTTTACTATATATGTCTGACAACTATATGTGTATATATGTGTGTGTGTGTGTGTGTGTGTGTGTGTGTGTGTGTGTGTGTGTGTGTGTGTGTGTGTGTGTGTAGATATAATTTATACATTTTTGGATAATTACACTATATATAATTCTGCCCGAATAACAAAACAATGATATGTGACCAGTTGGACATCATCAGCTGCATAATACACACATAGGCAAAGTGGAGAGTTATTTATTGGACATTACTTTTATATGGGATGCGTGCCTTTTTCATTTTTTTTCTGAGAGATAGGATAGTTGGTGAAGGATGTTAGAGATTTCAAATGTTGGTCAGAGTGGAGACTAAGTAGCAGGACAAAACAGACATGACTGACAGGGTCTGTATTAGACACAAGTAGAAGGGGGAACATTTAGTATGGGGATAGGATGTGGTAGATCGTGATGCACAGCCAGCCAGCTTAGACACAGTTGGAAAAAAACTACTCACTCTGTGAACTATTAACACTAGGTCTGGTCTTGGTAACTGCAGGAAGTGCTGACCAAGGAAGCAACTCAACAACATGCTGAAGCACACTTTCCATTCAGTCAAAGCAGACATCATACCTCCTGTCTATAACTGCCCTCACAAGCTCTGCCAGCTCCTGATAGGTGACATAATCAACACCTCCACCAGCAATGCTACTGGTGGGTGGCAATGCACCACCACCCAGGGCAGAGCTACCTGATCAAGTAGTGCAGGTAGGGCAGGAGGAGTGACAGCAACTTTGGCAGGCTATGACCAAGATGGGTTGGGTGCCTCTTGTGGGTGTGGTGCTGCTGTTGTCACATGTGGAGGGATGACAGACCATGCCAGAGAGGTCAGTCTACATCTCTGTTCTGCTGCATATAATATTAACAGAAATGAGATTAAAAAATAATAGCAAATGAAGCAGGAAGAGAAATACACAATAGTTAAAATGTCATTGCAATCTATTTTTCATAAGTATGAATTACATTGACTGTCACCATTAGTGGATAGAACCATGCATGCTGTGCATTGAAATGGCAGTTTCACATCATCATTAGCACACTGAGCCATGGGAGCTGTTGCAGAGAATGCATTTAGCTTAAATTACTTTAATGTTTGTTTTTTTTTAATGTCAGATTTGCTAACTGATGAGCATTAACCATAAAAATCCAAAATGATGCAGCGGACAGGCAGCCTTACGAAAGACTTAAAAAAATTTAAAAAGCAATACACACAAAAAGCAGAAAGGATTAAGTGCTTTCATCTGTTACAATCACAAACTAAATTTGAATCAAATCCCTATATAATACAGCATTTTTAAATCCTTCTCCATCAGCATCACATTAACAGTAAGCACAAATCACCAATAAGGACTTTTTTAAAGAAACAGCAACAATATAAAAGTAAATGTGAATAAAAAGTATATACATGCACCAGGATCTCCAAGATAAAAGAGAAGAATAAAATAAATGCATCAATTTATATTACATGTACCCTGGGATTCAGCAAACAGCTGTGCAGGAATATGTTATTCCTGCATGGCAGCGACCGATCCTGTTCAGCACGGAAGTGCACCATGCATATTTATGAGGGCGTGCTGCCATGCTCTAAAGTGGACATGGTTCTGTGTACGAGCATAGGGGTGTGTCTGATAGCAGAGCTCTCACAATGCACATGCCTCTTGTACTCCAGAATTGCCTTTCAGCAATTAAAAACGAGCGAGAATGCTTCTAACACCCCCAACCCATCAGGAAAACAAATCTGTGATCAAAGTCATATGAGACAATCATCCCTACCAAGCATACGTCTCATCTGTACAGATTTTTGCAGAAAGCCCAGATTTTTGCCTCATATTTTTGGTGTGTTCCCCCTAAAATCTGTACCTTTCTTGCAAATAGCTGAGGATTGAAGTAATTAAATAATGGCAAAGCATTTGAGTTTAAGACTCTACCTCCTTCAGAAATTTCATGATAATGTAAAACCTATTATTCTATCAACTTTTTAAGATTGTAAGAGCAATATTTAAAATCTGTCCCTATTTTCCCCTCATCATTTTAAGTATTGTCCAGATATTTTGCTCTAAGAGGTTGAGAGGTATGCTACCAAGTTAAAAGTTGTTAGGATAACACAGGTAGCATAAGCACATATCGCACACCTCCCAACCCATCAGAGTAAGGAATGTGGACAAAGCCAAAAAGGACAATTGCCCCACGAAGCAGAAAGTTGATAAAACAACATGTTCAGCATTAGCAGGGATATTCTGAAGGGTATAGATAAAATAACATAACAAAACTGTTTTTTTGTTTTTTAATAAATGCGATAAAGTTCAAGTGTAGCTGCGCTGGTGTGCAAGTTGCTTAGCTACACTTAGTCCAGCTTAAACAGCACAAGAAGTTAAATAGCAAGAGACATCCAACATAAAGAGTATTGCAATCATGTAGTAGTTAGAGCATATGCTTTACGAACAGCCATTCCTGGTTCGATCCCCACTGTAACCAATTTGCCTTTTACATGTGAAAGATGTATATAAACATTTTTTTTAGTATTACCTACTAAATCACATATATTTGTTAACTGGAGTACTGCATTAGGTCCAGATGTGAGGTGTTAGTTTAATAAAGTTGTGAAATCCCCATATAAACACAAGTGCCCCATACAGTATATTCACTCATGAATAAATGTAATGAAAGCACATTGGGGAATGTCAGGAACAGTAAACAAATGTATAATATGTAATGAATGATGAATCAATGCCATACAGCAGATAGTCTATAAAATGAAAAATAAGCAATGCTAAGCATTGCACAGCTCTGCTTACCAGGTGTAAGCATTGTGTAAATATGACTGCTAGGCAATGAGTAGCCCAGTTAAGTGGATTTGCCCATCATTAAGCAGAGCTGAACCTGTCCGTTTAAACACTGCCAACCTTAGCTAAGCAGGTTTGCCTGTAGCTTAGCTTAGCTCAGCATATTCAAAACTGTCCAATCACAGCAAAGGGAAGGAAATCTGCTGTATTTAAACCCCCAAAGGTGGGAATACAGCTCATAACTGGTTGCAGCTTCCCACTGTAGACAGTATGGCAGGAGTCGGTGAGGTCATGTGCTTCCGGGTGCAGTGCTGGGGCATACAGGAGTCCAAGGTCATGGTAGGACTCCTGGTACAAAACCATGATGAGAGACTGCTGCAGGGCCAGTACCAAGGCTCCCAATATAAAGCGGAAGCCTGGGACTGTCTCGACCGTGATGTCACCAGTGCCACTGACATCCCTCGGACTGGTAAGCAGGTCTGGCACCACTATGCCAACTTGAAGCAGAGAAAGAGGGAGCTCTTGGATGAGTGGGTCCAAGAAGCAAGGCAGAAGGGGTGATGTCCCAGCAGTGTGTAAGTACTAATACTAATAACTGTTTACTAATTTCCAGCCTGTGCATATGATGGATAGGTATGCCTAAATATTTCTCTATTTCCCTTACAGCTGCAGCTGAGTGGGCTGTGAATCAGGAAGCCCATGCTAGTAGGCTGCAAAGGCTGCCTCGTGAGGCTGGTGAGTAACAATCATGCTTGTAGTAGTCATACCAAATAAATAAAAAGTAGTAGAAAGTCACCCGGCAGTATAAAAACTATTGTATGGGTTGTACTGAATACACCAGACAATATGACAGTAACAGTCCCATATAAGTCATATTTAAATAAAGCTGTAACTGCCTGGCAATAATGCTCTAAATCCTGGACTGGTTGTGTTTACTCTGTTATTGTATGGCATTTATTGTTGCAGTCTGCTCCCATCCCCCATAGCCTACTGTCCACTCTTCTTCTCTTCTTCTTCCCAGATAGGAGATTCAAGCGCTGCTTGTATACTATATATTCCCACTCACTTATACCCAATTCTCCTCTAGCCTTGCATATAACTTCCCTTCAGCCCTACTGCATCTAACCTATCTAGCCTACTACTACTGCTAAAAAAAAAAAAAAAAATAAAAAAAAAAATAAAAAAAATTTACATTATTACATGTATTTATTTTGATTCAAATTTTATTTTTATAACCTATACATGATTATAACTTACTAATCAATGTGTAATCATCAAGTAATCTATGTAATCAACTTAACTTTTGTATAATATGTATGTCTTTTCTTTCTCCCCAGGACTCCATTTTTCCATTCCTTGGGCCAATGAAAATCTCAAAAAAAAACAACAAAAAATAAATAAATAAATAAATAAATAAATAAATTCTCTGAACAGTAATATGTTAACCACTGTTACTCATACTGTGCTACATAAAAAAATGTCTAGGAATGCCTGTATAAGACTGTTGTAAGTACAAGATCAGATTGTACAACCAAGAGAGACTTAGACAGAAAACACTGAAGAGCTAGACACCAATATCCAAACAGCACACTCTACCGTGACTTAAATTGTTGCATTTTTTGCAGACACAGCCATGGTTCGAATCCTGGGAGTGGTAGTAAGCTGTATGCATAATCATACCTCTCAACTGTACAGATTTTTCAGAATATCCAGATAACTTGCTCATATTTTCTGCCTGTTCCTCTGTCCCCTGGCAAATCAGTGGGATGATCTCAGAACTGTAGTCACAAAATAATGACATACATTTGATTTTCATACCTCAAAACCTTCAGAAAATGTATATTAAAATGAATCCTGTCACTCATGCAACTCTCCAAGTTTATGATAGCAATATTCAAAACATGTCCCTATTTGTACCCCCATGTTGTCAAGCTTTGTCCAGAGTGTGTGCATTAAGAGATTAAATGGTATGTGCATAATATTAACTTTGAATTTAGGAATCTGTGTAGAAACAGAGGTAGTGTTAACAAACATTCCCTCCACATGTCTACCAGGTAAGAGATGTAAGAATTTAGCTATAGGACAGTTGAAGTATACACTGTGTAGAAACATACCACTGTCCAAACCAAGGCCATAGGGCATTGTAATAATACCTGTACCTTAATGATTAGAGTAATGATCATTAAAATTGTGAGTACTACAAGGATAGATAAGTTGTTAATTGACACCCCCCCCCACCATATCTGCAACAATAATCTAAATACACAAATCAGTGGGTATGTTTACATCAAACCTACTGTTGGGACATATGTCCTATTGCTCAATAAATATTGAAATGTGTTTCTGTTAATGTTCCATGTTGAAATACTATCATTGGTGGCTTGTTGCTATCAGTGTAACCTGCATGCCATTGTAATGGCCACTGTAGTTAGGGTTAATGGGAATATCTATGCCTGCTGTTATAACTAATCCTGGATTGTG
Source organism: Protopterus annectens (assembly GCF_019279795.1). NCBI lineage: Eukaryota > Metazoa > Chordata > Ceratodontiformes > Protopteridae > Protopterus > Protopterus annectens. The sequence continues at coordinate 198,435,297 of NC_056726.1, forward strand.
TTGACAATTACTAACCCACATATGTTTTAAAACTGCAACACCATAGCACGTATGGGAAAGCCGGTCCCAGCGGACCCACCTCTCCCACCTCATCTGGGCATGGCACCGGGCCCCAGCACACCTGGGACCCACCCAGGGACCACCTCATCTGCTGGTCCTGCACCACCTTCGGGTGGAACCCCCTCAGGGGATGGGGGTCACCCCCCCAGGGAGCGGGCGCAGACAGGATCCTGTTACCCGAAGTCAGGTCTGGTTATTGGTGTATTGTGAGCTTTAAAGGGAGTTTGGAGATCTGCTACACCAGCTTGAGGGCCGCATGGCACGTTTAGAGGGTCAGCCTGCCCCTCCTGCTCAGCCCCCAGCACAGCCACCTTCAGGGCCGTGAAGGTGCAGTGGTGACTACCCATGGGTGGGGACCTCAGTCCCACTGTTTCTATTTGGGGGCTCATGGGCTTCCAATTTCCAAACACTCCTCCCCATCTAAGGTGTTTGCCCACCACATGTGTCATATACCACCCCTGTATGCTGTCTTGTCTCTCTTGCCTGTCTTCCTACCCAACCTACCTCCCCAAAAATATGTATTAAACTTCTCCAACATCCCACTCTCACCTTAAAAAAAAAGGGCAATCTGTTCCCAAAAAAAAAATATTTCACCCCATACATAGCTGTCCATTTTGCACACGTGTCCACTGGACACATGTAATCTGGTCTAACTGACTTCACAACACATTATTGTTGTCCTCACCCCTCTCTCAGGGGTTTCAGTGTCCAAATCTACTTCTAAATTCAGTACATATGCACAGCTGTTGCTGTAGAAGAAATGGACAGCTATGGATCTTCCCTACAACTGCCCTGCACTTCCCTAACTACTTTCTCTATTGTTTTTCCCTCTGCGTGCTCCCTTTTTCACCACTTTCCTATCACCCATTTTTTCTTTTCTTTTAAAGAAATTAGCTCGGGAATAAGCAGGGGTAAGCTTTTAAACAGTAGTAAGTGGGTTTAAGCCTGTTTGGGTGGCAGCAAGCAATGGCTACAAAGATTAAGCACTGTCAGGCTAACTATCTGTAAGCTTATTTAACCGGAAGTTAGCACTGCTTACCGCCACACAAACCCACGCAAACCCGCTGAGGGCATTGGTTGCACCTACCACATTTCCTAGTTCTCCTTACTGATCTTGTATCGGGTAATGGGTGATCCAATAAATATTATGAGGGGTGGTGACTGGGGGAATGAAATTGAAAAGAGAGAGTTAAAATGGCAACTGACACTGAATGCCAACCAACCCCCAGGTATTAATGATTATTTATCTTTGATGCCTGTTTTAAAACAAAGGGCAAGTATATTATAATAACAAATTACTTTTTTTACTGTTTTTAACTTTTTGTAGTATTTTTAGGACAACTATGTTTATTATTCGTTTATACTATAGGGTTATACAACATGTATTTAATAAGTATTTAACAACTATTTTTCAAGTTGGTTGCTTTAAAAATGTTAGTGATGAAGGAAGTGATGTGCATTTAAGCACAAACAGGGGAATGGGTATGCTTACCTGAGTGGTGGTGTGGATTTTTATTACAAACATTGTTATTTGTATTTGCACTATTAAAGTGTTTAAGGGTTTGTGACTTGTTCAATTGTTAGTGAGCTATGTGGGTCAGACAAAGGAGTGGTGGTTCATGAGGTCTGTTTTCTTTTCCATTCCTTACCCTCATTTGGTGCTGCGGTAGCATTGTCGTCTCACAGTAAGACGTTGTCCTGTTCGATTCTCAGCTAGAGCGTCTTCCGTGTGTAGACATGCATGAATGGGCATACCTTCATTGAAGGTTGTGTGTCAGGGCTGGAAACTCGGCATGTAAAAATCTACTGCCAATCATTAGCAGCCCGGAGTTCTGCTGTGGTGACCCCTAACCGGGAAAAGCCGAAAGACATAACACAACAACCCTCATTTTGCTGTTTTTTTGTGTTTGTTTTTGAGCAATTCAGTCTGACCAGATGGTTGTATATGGTGTTTATACATATACTTTTAATTATGTATTTTTAAATTAAGCATAATTTGCACATTTTTACTTAGAAGTACATAATAGTACTGGCAACTTTGAATGCTTTTAAACTGTAGTCAGTATGTTGTTGGGTTGGGTTTTTTGACTATCATGGTTACTGTGATGGTTTAATGCTGTGTAGCTTTAATTTTTAATGTGCTTGCATGACATCAGGAGGGTCAATGAATTTCATTGGTAGCCTGGTTTTCAAATGAACTTTTAAGACTGTGTTTAATGGTAAAAGTGATTTTTGTCTGAGGAAGCTGGAGAATTTCTACCAGCGAAAGCGCTTACAATAAATTAATTTATAACCATTAGCGGTTGTTTGCTGGAGTGGACTGAGAGCCTTTAGCCTGTGGCTTCCCAAGAAAAATATCTCCCACAGAAGGTTGCAAGTGTTTTTGGAAGACAGTTTACTACAGGGAGTTACTAATGATGACTTGTTTAACTTCTTGTAGAACAAATCTCCTGATGTTCCTACAGTCTTCAGTATCCCAAAGGTGCACAAAAATGTGCAACATCCCCTACATAGGCTTATAGTGGCAGCACATAATAGTTCCACCTATTCATTGGGGGTGTTTATTGACCAGTTATTGAAGGACACACTTAGAGGTATAGGGCATGTACTATTTGACTTGTGGGACTTTTTGTCCAAGGTCAAACAAGATTTTTACAAGGAAACTACTGGTTTCTCAATCATTAATGTTGTAGAGTTGTTTGGTTCCAGCCCCCATGACATTGGTTTGGAATTATTCCATGAAGCCTTACTGGAATACAGTAATTTGAATGCAAACATGATTAATTTTGCAATGGAAATCATGGAATTGGTTCTTAATAACAATTATTTTGTTTTTGAAGAAGAATTTTACAAACAGTTAAGGGGGGGGTCGCAATGGGGTCAAGTTGTGCCCCAATTTACGCCAACTTAGTTATGACTATGTGGGAAAATAGATTTATTTTTGGATCAGGTTTTGTTGAACACTGGTTATTGTATTTGTGATAACTTGACAACATCTTTATTTTACGGAAAGGGGACACTAACACAGTCGGGAATTTTATTGATTACATGAATTATGTATGTGGTTATTTTAAATTTACACACACTTACCATTCCACTAGCATTGACTATCTGGATGTTAGTATTACCAAGGTTGGAAGATTGAATATTTTTACTTTCAAGGTGTATCGCAAACTGTCATACTGTAACAGTTTTTTTGAGTTTTAACAGTCAACATCCTTTTTACATTAAAATGAACCTAGCATGTTCTCATGGCTGATCCACATATAAATAAAGTTTTGGATAGAAGACCTAGATTCAAATATAGAAATAGTAAAAGTTTAAAAAGAATCTTATGTATTGAACATAACAAGAAAGAAGGAGATCCCCAACTTTCAAGATGTCCTGATATGCCAGGAACCCATCCATGTGGCAAATGCAATATGTGTCCTATGATTACAAAAGATCAGATATTTGAACATCCCAGCTTGAAATATAGGTTTGAACCAAGCTTCTATGCCTCTTGTGATACCAGTAATCTGATTTATCTGGCAAATTGCAACATATGTCAGGCATTTTATATAGTTATGACTTCTAGGAGATTAAAAGATAGAATGTATAACCATTTATATGACATTAAAAAATCCAATCAGAAAAATGCTTTAGCTAAACATTGTTCAGCATTTACAGGACATAGTTTCAGATTCAGGGTCATTCAGAAAATTACTATGAATAAGAGAGGAGGTAACAATATGAATTATTTAGAAAAAGTGGAACTGGAATGGATATTAAAATTAAAAGCACATCAGGAACCAGGTTTGAATCAATTTATCACAATCAAACCCATATTAGAGTCACGTAGTTTAAAATAAAAATATACAACAATATAAATGCCATACATATATATATTTCATATTCACTATCTGTACATTACCATTTTCATCCATTTCTCATATTTACTTTTACATCCATTCATTCACTTATTTTTATTTTATATCATGATGTTTCTATATTATGTTCCATGTTTTTTATACTGGTTTTATTTTCATTTTTATTTTTATTTTTATTTTTATTTTTGCTGAGAAATGATATACATATTGCTGCATTGCTAAATTTCATTGATTTTATTGACGCATCTCTATACTGAGTTGCTTTACATATTCTTAAGATAATTCAACTACATATTCAATTATTTTATTTTATTTCATTTAATTATTCAATTGTCTAATTGTTTAATTAATTGACTGATGAAATTTAATTGCACTGTATTTAAATAGAGACATATGTGATAAATTTAAAGGGGCAATATATGAAAAGAGACTGGAGAGTTTATATTCCCAAATCACTATTTATAGTGACAAATTACAACAGACTAAACATCGAAAATTCACAAGAGACTTTAAAGACTTCTCTTCAGGCCAAGTTTTTGTATGGCCGAGAAATGACAAATATGATTCTACACATGTCTCATCACACCATGCTACCCCCATAGATAATAACGCTATAGAATCACGGGCAAGGAATGCTGCTGCCCCTTTAATTATAACTTCAACTCCTGAATTTAATACTATAAAAACAGCAATTACGTCACTTACAGGAACTAGTGAACCTAACGGAAGTGATTCCATAAGTACTCTGCCACCGAATCAACAAGCTCTAGTGGCCAGACAGAAAGCCATCCCTCTAGGAGCAAAACCGAAGATATATACTGGTAGTATGGAACATTTTTTACCTTTTCCAGTACAAATGAGAATAACATCCAGGAGCAGGTCGAGCAGTCGGGGCCACAGAAAGAGGAAATTTTCCAATGAGAACGGCTAAAGGACTAAATGACATTATTTTTAATTTTACCAGGTTTGATCTTTCACCGGTTGTTTTATCTATACTTAATAGAGGTTTGTCATACATTCCATCGCAGACTAGTAATTTAAGTGAATTACTTATAGATTTAAGATTATTTGGACGTTCTGTTTCCCTTAAGTTGATTTTTGATAAACCTGGTAATGATAATATTGATACCAAGTACCACCCAAAACGAAAAAGTACCTTTACACCCGTACCCATTACTAATCTTGATTGTTTTATAAGAGTATGTGAGAATGATTTTTATATGTACTTTTCTCAAGATGAACGCTCATGTGAATATCACAACTTTAGCAAGAAGGAATGGTATGAACTGCATAATTTAAAGAATAATGAAGAAATGACGATAAAGCCAGCCGATAAGGGTGGTGCCATCGTTTTATTAAATACACAAGATTACTATGAAACAATGGTTAATTTGTTACATGATACAACTACATATAAGGAAATTAGCCACAAAGAACTAGCTAATATTATTAATGTGGTACATAGTGACCTATATGATTTTTTATCATGCAGACAGATAGATTATGACCTTTATCTATATTTTCTTATTGAACAACCACGCATACCTTACATTAAAGGACTCCCGAAAGTTCATAAGAACCTTATTCCCATACCTATGAGACCTATTGTAGTAGGTGATGGATGGGTAACTGAAACTATTTCTGTTTATATAGAAATGAAATTGAGTCCTATAGTTACTAACATACCTTCTATATTACGGGACACATATGAACTCATTGACACTTTAGACCATCTATCTAATAAAAGTATACCTGCCACATGTTTATTAGTGACTTTAGATGTTAAAATTTTATTTACATCTATTCCTAATGAATATGGCATTCAGGCCATTATAGAGTTATTATGTCACTCAGGGAACTTCAGTACCGATGAACAAATTTTGCTTACTGCATTGTTAGATATGGTCCTTTCCAATAATGTTTTTTTGTTCAACAATACACTATATTTGCAAAAATGGGGTGTTTATGCTAATCTAGTCGTCTACTATTGGGAGAAAAATCATCTCTTCAATAGCAAATACTATACTAGTACTTTATTATATAAGAGATTTGTAGATGACATACTTCTTTTTTGGAATGGCACCTTAAATAAATTAAAAGATGTTGTTCAATACCTTGAATCTACTACTGATTTTCTAAAATTACCCTTAGATTACTCTAGCCTTAGTGTGAATTTCCTTGATATTACTATCACAAAAAATGAACATGGCAATCTATTAACTTCTTTATATAGAAAAGATTACACTATAATAGCATGCACCCCAGACATATTTTTCCGAACATTGTAAAAAGTCAATTCACAAGGCTACATAAACTATGCAAAGAACCTAGTGAACTAAAACGACAAGCTGATATCATCGAGGGCCTATTTATAGACAGAGGTTATAACAACAGTATTATAAAAGAAATCAGGACATCAATATTTGATAGATCTCATACAGATCATACACAGAAATGGACTAGCCATCACGCCAACTATAAATATAATTCTAAGAACCAACACAGAGTAACTTTTACTACTAGATACACAAGTGATAATAAAGAAATTATCAGCATCATAAATAAAAACTGGCATGTTCTCATGGCTGATCCAGATATAAATAAAGTTTTGGATAGAAGACCTAGGTTCACATATAGAAATAGTAAAAGTTTAAAAAGAATCTTATGTATTGAACATAACAGGAAAGAAGGAGATCCCCAACTTTTAAGATGTCCTGATATGCCAGGAACCCATCCATGTGGCAAATGCAATATGTGTCCTAAGATTACAAAAGATCCCAGCTTGAAATATAAGTTTGAACCAAGGTTCAATGCCTCTTGTGATACCAGTAATCTGATATATCTGGCAAATTGCAACATATGTCAGGCATTTTATATAGGTATGACTACTAGGAGATTAAAAGATAGAATGTATAACCATTTATATGACATTAAAAAATCCAATCAGAAAAATGCCTTAGCTAAACATTGTTCAGCATTTACAGGACATAGTTTCAGATTCAGGGTTATTCAGAAAATTACCATGAATAAGAGAGGAGGTAACAATATGAATTATTTAGAAAAAGTGGAACTGGAATGGATATTAAAATTAAAAGCACATCAGGAACCAGGTTTGAATCAATTTATCACAATCAAACCCATATTAGAGTCACGTAGTTTAAAATAAAAATATACAACAATATAAATGCCATACATATATATATTTCATATTCACTATCTGTACATTACCATTTTCATCCATTTCTCATATTTACTTTTACATCCATTCATTCACTTATTTTTATTTTATATCATGATGTTTCTATATTATGTTCCATGTTTTTTATACTGGTTTTATTTTCATTTTTATTTTTATTTTTATTTTTATTTTTGCTGAGAAATGATATACATATTGCTGCATTGCTAAATTTAATTGATTTTATTGACGCATCTCTATACTGAGTTGCTTTACATATTCTTAAGATAATTCAACTAATTATGCAATTATTTTATTTTATTTTATTTAATTATTCAATTGTCTAATTGTTTAATTAATTGACTGATGAAATTTAATTGCACTGTATTTAAATGCAAGTGGGCATATTGCTAAATTAGATCTGATGAAGCATACCAGAAGAGTACGCGAAAGAGCTTATCTGTTTGTTATTCAAAAAATTATTTTATACTTTTATCGTGGTAGTCCGACCAGTTTTCTTCCTCATATTTCATTGTTTTCTTACTGAGTTGGACTTCTGGACAGCTGCATTCACCTTTTCAGTTTTAAAATGAACCTAGTAAGAGGGCAAATGATTGGGGGGGGGGCAGAATCTGTTCAACCCTGGAAGATTTTAAAAGTGAATTTGCAAACCTTATTCAAATGTTTGTTAGTAGGGGGTACCCGGAAGAATGGGTTGGTGAACTTGGTGTTGATGTAATTGATGGATGGGGTACTAGATACATCCTATTACTTGGCCAATCCTTACCAGTTAAAAATCTTCATACCACAGTCAACAACAATAAATATGCCCATTCTATGCAGACACAGTTTCTTTTGGTTGTAAGGTGCAGGGTATCCTATCTAAAAACTAGGTAATTTTGGAAGGTAATGAAGACCTTATAAAGACTCTGGGGAATGGACATTCATTTTTATACAAGGTGGGCAACAACATGAAATATTTATTGGAGCACCCGCTACCCCATACAAGATTAAAAAGGGGAACTACAAAATGTGGTAGGTGAAACAATGCCCACATATTTTAGGAAGTACAGAGATCTGGCTGGGTGACCATCTGCAGAGAGTTAAATTAGTTGGGGGGAATTGTCAAACCAAAGGCCTGGTTTATGTGAGTGTTTGTCAGTGGTGCAACATGTTTTGCATAGGAAAAACATAGAGATCCCTGAGGAAGAGAATTTGCGAGCACCTATACACAACAGAGACTCAAAATAAAAACAACGCTTTGTATAAACATGCACAGACTTATACTAATTTTTCAGGTTACAAGTCTGGCATTGTGGAAATTGTGAGATATAATGTAAGGGGTGGTGACTGTGGGAACGAAATTGAAACAAGAGAGTTAAATTGGCAACTGACACTGAATGCCATCCAACCCCCAGGTATTAATGATCATTTATCTTTGATACCCGTTTTAAAACAAAAGACAAGTATATTATAATAACAAATTACTTTTTTACTGTTTTTTACTTTTTTTTAGTATTTTTAGGACAAATATGTTTATTATTAGTTTATACTATAGGGTTATACAAAATATATTTAGTAAGTATTTAATGACTATTTTTCAAGCTGGTTTCTTTAAAAATGTTGTTGATGCAGGAAGTGATGTGTATTTAAGCACAAACAAGGGAATAGGTATTGGTTTTGATAAAGTCTATCATGTGAACAGATGAAAGCTCTTACCTAAGTGGTGTTGTGGATCTTTATCACAAACGTTGTTACTTGTATTTGCACTATTAAAGTGTTTAAGGATTTGTGACTCGTTTAATTGTTGGTGGGCTACGTGAGTCAGAGAAAGGAGTGGTGGTTCATGAGTCTGAAAACATATGATACAGTAATCTGCAAAACATAACATACTTTGCTGTCTAGGCTAAGGCCTTCAAGTAGTACAACAGTAAAAAACACACTTGCCTTGAAGATAAGAACAAATCAACACTTAATTACAGATGTAGTTCAGCAGCCTCCAATTACACTCTGTAATCAAGCCCTAGGGGGAAAAGTAATAGTTGTCACAATGTAACTGTATATGTTACATAACAATGCTTAAGTTAAAACTTCACTATCGCGCTGACAAACAGAACTGTGTGTAAGATAGTATGCTCTAGCCCACCACTGTTCCCATAGCGATACATATGAAAATGTACAGCAGTATATCTTAAAGTTTCTTACTACTGATATCCCTCACATGTTGTAACAGCCTAGGTTAAAAACATTTAATACCCCTCCCCCATAAAATGTCTTATAAGGGCATATAACAGTGTTATTCATACACTGACCTCTGGACTGTACAAGGTCACACACGTTTTGTCCAGCTGCAGCCTTCATATATATATATATGGACCCTACCAAACAATTTGTGGGAGTCCACAACATCACTTGAATGATAGCCGGAATGCCAGCACTAAATAATGATGGGCCATTACCTAACAACCTCTTACTGCATGACATCTGGACAAAGCCTGGTATATAGATGGAGGACAGAGGATAAAACACAGGGCCATATTTGAAATATTGCTGTTATACACTATGAAAGTTGCTGGTGTTAAAGGATTGGTTACAAATACCCTTACTCAGTATTATGAAGTCAGAAACACAAATGGATGTTGCCATGTATTGATAGCAATCAACGGAAGGAATGCCACTGATATGTCAGAGACAAGACCTGTGTAGTGAACAGACAGAATATAATATCCAATCCTCAGGCCATCATGTGGATAGATCCACAATTGAGAGCTATGCAGACAGACTGAATTCCATGCAAAACTAGCATGTACACACAAACCCTGTAAAACTAGCAGTATTCAATGCATATAACAGCAATACATACACAATGTCCCTAGGTCTGGAGCCTTATACAAACATGTAGCTGCCCTGTGTCCACAAGTCCTTTTGTAAGAAGTATTGATACCTGCTGTTTGAAACACTGCTGTCCACACACAGGAAGAATGTTTTCCATACAGGAAAGGTAAAGGGACAATGCCCACATGATGTAGTCATTTATAGTAGTGGGTTGCTATCACATTGGCTATTGCAAGTACTACACAGCTGGCTGCATGCAATTAGCAAGTAGGAAATACCAGCTGGTGCAGAGGCCATCACCTGATCATGAGCATCACCTACAAAAGCCATGCTGCAACCTATTCAAACCAACTCGATGCCTGTAGAGAGAGAGAGAGAGAGAGAGAGAGAGAGAGAGAGAGAAATAGTACAAAAAAACCCCAAAAATATTGCAAAAAAAAAAAAACCAAGGAAAACATCCAAGTGGTACACAGAAGAGAGCACAATAATAAAACAGGTATGTGAAACATGTCAGCATGTAATTGAATGTAGTACTTGGTCTGTAATAATGGGAAAGATGATCTTGTGAGATTTATATGCGCTATCAAGACTTGCTGTAATGATGTCCTGTGAGCAATTGCTATGGACATAGCATCTGGCCCTGTGGGCCATACCTGTCAACTATGCAGATATGCACAGAATGTCAAGATTTAAGCCATCATACTGTTTGTTTTGTTCCTCCAAACATGTATATTTGTCTGGCAAATAGCTGAAGGTGGAAGTAATGAAGTCATGATAGACACATGAGTTTCAGACCCCACCACCTTCAGAACAGTCATGGTAATGTGAAATGTATTATGCACAAACTTCATAGGTTTGTAATAGGCATATCTATGATCAGTCCCTATAAGTCCCCCTAAATGTTAGGCTGTGTCCATATGTGATGCTCTGTTTCGTAGCAAGGCAGAACAGTGCAGCTGTGGAGGAAGGAGGTTCAGAGTCTGAATCTGATGTCTGAATGCACTCCATATATATATATATATCTCTCTCTATATATATATATATATATATATATATATATATATATACATGTATGTCTACATATATACAGATACACACACACACACACACACACACACACACACACACACACACACACACACACACACACACACACACACACACACATATATATATATATATATATATATATATATATATATATATATATATATATATAGATAGATATACATTTCCCTACTGTTGAATCACTGTGCTGCATGATATGTTTGAGAAAACATCACACATAGCTGCAGCTCAGATGGCTTAGTGGTAAATTGCTGTGGCTATATGTGCAGGATTCTGGATTAGACACTTGCAAGGGCTGATAATTTATTTGATGGCCAGAACAAGGGCTGTTGGATACAGAGTGATTGAGGCACCTGCAAGCAGTTGTAAGCAGGTGCGAAATGGACAGTTATGCATGGTGTGAAATTCTTGTTGGGAACAGATTGCCCTTTTTTATTAAGGTGAGAGTGGGATGTTGGGGAAGGATAGTAGGTATATTTGGGGAAGTAGGTTGGGTCGGAAGACAAACAAGACAGTATACAGGGGCGGTATATGAGACATGTGGTGGGTAAACACCTTGGACGGGGAGGGGTGTTTGGAGATTGGAAGTCCATGAGCCCCGAAATGGAAACAGTGGGACAGAGGTCCAAACCCATGGGCAGTCACCACTGCACCTTCATGGCCCTGAAGTTGGCTGTGCTGGAGTTAAGCAGGAGGGGCAGGCTGACCCTTGAATAGCACCATGTGGGCCTCAAGCTGGTGGAGCCAATCCCCCAATTCTCTACGGAGCTCCCTATGCACCAGATCTTGGGCCTGAGTTCAGGTGACAGGATCCTGTCTGTGCCCACTCCCAGGGGGGGACAAGCACCATCCCCTAGGTGGTTCCACCTGAAGGTAGTGCAGGACCAGCGGATGAGGAGATCCCGGGGTGGGTCCCAGATGTGCTGTAGCCTGATACCATGGCCAGATGAGGTGGGAGAGGTGGTTCTGCTGGGAACATCCTTCCCAAACATGCTATTGTGTTGCAGTTTTAGAACATATGTGGGTAGTAATAGTCAACACATTCCAGGATTAGTTATAACAGCATGTATAGATATCCCCATTAACCCAAAACACCAGATTTGGAACAGTTGGATAGCAAACAGAACCACAGTGGCCATTACAATGGCATGCAGGTTACATTGATAGTAACAGGCCACCAGTGATAGTGTTTCAACATGCACAATAGGATATATGTGCCCAAAAGTAGGTTTGGTGTAAACACACCCATTGATTTATGTGTTAAGATTATTGTTGCAGATATGGTGGGGGAAGAGAGAGATGCCATTTAACAACTATTATATCCTTGCAGTATGAGGTCCTCAGACCTTTTTTCCAGTTTATGTCTTTCAGATGTCGGCCTGGATAACCGCAGTTATGACCAGGTGCGACATCTTTGACCTGATCTAATCCACCACGACCATCAGAGTGCTGCTGCAGTTAGGTGGGACCAGCTAGCCACAGGCAGGGGTCATGCCATCTAGCCCCCACTGACACATGCTGAAGAGCTCCTCACCAGCCTTGGGTCATCCGCCCGCCAGCCAAGCCAGGAACCTGACGATAGCATTGTGGAGGTGGGTGCTACCCACACATAGGATGAGGAGCATGCAGGTAAGGCCCCAGGGCACATTTGTAGACCACTGTTACTTATCCATCTTAATCTGTAAAGTGTCTTCATGCACATGTCAGATAACATAGTCTGTTGCTGCAGTGTAGTAATGAACAGATGTGCATAATCTCTAGTATTGTGGGTTTGTACTGTTGATGTACTGAAATGCTGCTCCCACTATATACCATGCCACAGGTATAGCTACTGGCATTACATCTCTCACACAACTATGTAGGTCCCTCTGGTATACCTCTGGGGCAGCAGCCTGTAGCTGGTGAGTATGGAGTTGTTTTGTTCAGGTTTGCCAATACACCAGCCATGCTATGGCCATGGTATTTGCCATGCACACATTTAACATACCTACCCATAATGTATGCTATGGATATTCACTTATTGTTGCTGTTAACTGCACTGCATCACAGTGGTCACCATGGTGGCATATCTGAAGGGTATGTAAGAGTCCTGGAGTATACCTAACAACCTGTCAGTGCAAGATGTGTGGACAGAGATGAACATAATGGTGGAACAAATGGCCTACAATGGGGACATGTCCAAAACATTACCCTTATACAGTGGCTACATCAGTGTATACACCACTATTACAATGGCAACTGTTACAGATCTACACAACAGCATATCACAATACCACATTCCACACCTTCTACAACCTGTAATGTGATCCTAACATGAGCAATAAATGTGTACTATGGAATACTATGTTAGGACAACAAATATGGGGAATACATATCTTAACAAACACTGGAAGCATATATGTGCACACACTCCAAATAACAGATTGTGGAAGCAACTTTTGAGGTACTGACAGCATTCTCTCTTCTTGAGTGCATGCACCTTCCATCAAGTACAGAGCCTCAATGTCACACCAAGTAATGGTCTGCTATCCAAGAAGTATGCCCATAACATTTGCCCACTCACCTGCAACAGAGGTAGCCGTGGCTTGCACACATCTTTCAAACCATGGAATTGATCCTACATTCAAAAGGTAGCACTCAGGAGTGGGAGACATAGTCTTACCTCACCTTTGCATATACCATGGCAAACAGTGCAGACAGTCATGTATGTGACTATGAAGTATGGGACAACATTAATGCAGAAAATAAACAGATGCCCATCCAATACAGATGACAAGGCATGTTGCAAACTGGTCATGGAGGCTGCCCATGCAGCAACACTGAAATTACAGGAATGTTTAGCAAGTACTGCCTGTGCAGTACCTGTGTTGACAATCACCTGGACTCTGTATAAGTGTGGCCTATGGGTTAGGGTAATCAGATGGCAGAGTTGTTCCACAGGAAACATCATCCAGGGCTCTCTACAGGTAGCATATGCATAACATCAAGTCTCCCAAAGGCATGTGTTGCAATGTGTAATGGTGTACCGAGACCAGGGATAAAACCTACAGATAATATTAATAAAGATACATGTGGTGCATAAGCAACACCTCACTCCACCTCAGGCCCACCATCCCCATCTGTACCTTGCTGGTGCCAGTGTACACCTTTAGGTTTGCTGTTCATTATCAAGAACTAGGCTGGTAGAAATTGTGTTCTGAATTTGGAACACTGCAAAATGACACTCATGTGTGACCCATAGTCATCAAGCATCTGGAATAAGGCTGAGGATGGGGAGGGGTGTCATCCTGAAACACAACATTGAAGCATACATCCAGTGCTTGCTAAGAATGGCTGTATCTGAACACAGTCAAGGTCATGAATTGTGCCAGACATAACTCTGACTCCACAGCAATAGTGAAGGCACTGTGTGATCTCCAGGGTCTGTGCACATGAGTTGATCTTGCAATACGGCAAAGTTGGGGGACATTTGTAGGGTGGAGTGACCAAATAATGGCAAGTGAAGATGGGCCATGCTGGTATACCCCTTCCAGGAGTAGTGACTGCTGTAGTTCACTTAACAGGTGCTGCAACAAACCATCATGTTAAGGGTGTGCACACGTATGCAACCCACATATTTTATGCATCTCAATCAGCATCTGCACAACTAACAAATTTGTTTGATACTGCATTTGATAGCACAGGTCATATGTCACATATCAGGTGTATGTAATGTTAACATATGCAGTATTGTGGTCCCACTGCATATCAGGGAAGAGGCTGGCATGTCAATAAGGGTGTGTACACTCCTCATAGCCACAGTAAGCTTTGAAGGTTGTCAGTGTAATTGGATTTTATTGCTCATACATGCACTACTGATGATGAGATCTGCAAATCAGAGGTCAGGCATTCACTACTGACATCTGTCCTCATATCATCCCAGGTATGTGTCAGACAAACACAAAGGGGTTGTGAGCAACAGAGCAAACATAACTGCCACACATATATACATTCAGCAATGGCATGTACACTCATAAGGTATGGTGCACAGTATATGCCAGGGTGTTGAACAGGTGCACAGCAATACTGTGCATATGGGTGCAGTGTGTTCCAGGGGAAGGGGCATCACCTACTAACACAACTCATGCATCACAGAGATGTATAATGTTGGTAACAAGGATTGAGTATAGCTGCAGTGCATGCAGTTGAGTGCCATGTGTCATGCATGTTGACTGTTGGGTAATGAGAGGTTTGTGTAATATCTCTGTGCCACCTCATCTGTAAATGTGTGTGTGTGTGTGTGTGTGTGTGTGTGTGTGTGTGTGTGTGTGTGTGTGTGTGCGTGTGTGAGAGAGAGAGAGAGAGTGTGTGTAGAGGTAAGCAATGACTTACAGGTCTTAAATTATATTTTTTGCTTCCCCTCACAGGTGATGAGGTGGGTCAGGGTCCTTCCTGCAGGCAAACTGATGTTAGTGTCCATACAGACTCTGACAATGATGATAGGTATGGTGAGGCACAGGCAGGGTTGTCAGATGCTGAAGCTGTGCCATCAGTTGACATCCCATTTTGACCCACCCCATCCTGCAATACAGTCACAATGCCTATACATACCCCATCACCAGTGGCCATAGATGAGGGACAGTTGGCGGGTGGTGGCATGGCACAGGACAGTGTGGTGACTATGGCAAGTGTGTCTGTACACAGCAGCCATAGCTGTACGACCGGTGAGGTATCACACAGGCAGATGTATAAGGGTGCTCGTATGAGGTCTGCTGGCCATCATGCCCCTAGCAGAAGTGCCACAGCAGGTGTCACCAGATGCATGTTTTGGGCCATCATGGAGGCACAGGCATGTATGGAATATTATATCAGACAGAGTCTGAGGCACCAGAGGGCTACTCATTCTGCTATACATGACAACATCCGTGATCTTGCAGGTGCCCACCATTATTTTACAGAGGTCCTGGATGGATGGTTGGGTAAGATGGTGGGAATCCTTGACCATGTAATGTCTGTGTTAGAGCATATGGTGGGAGTAGGGCAACAGCCATGTGGATGTAGGTCAGCAACACCAACAGTTGGAGGTCTCCTTTGACGTGCAACAAGTCACAGCTGCTCCCGTAGTGGCAGTACCAGCACTGCAGGGGGATGCTATCCACACAAAAATAACAAAGCAGGCCATGTGAACGTGGTCCTGGCTGGTCCCAACAGGGACCCGGATGCAGCAGACATTTGTCATCATCAGAGGAGAGTACCATATCCGGGCTTGTACCTGGTAGTGCCCGTGGAACCCCTGGTAGGCACAGTTCTCATGTCCATGGCCAGACACGGTGAACTGCACACCCTGCCATGTACAGTCTGCATCTGTCTAACAAACCCCTGTAAATGGCAGCCACATGGCAGAACTGTGTGCATACAAATACACACATCAACAACACAGCTATGGTACCTCCATACCTAAATACACCACATCTGCACAGCCCAGTTGATACCAAAACCCCCTAATACACACACATGATATCAACCAAATAGCTCAGCCTAGGTCTCTGGCAAACCCACAACACACACTGTGCATATGATGATACCTGTGCCACATCCCTGTTATCCATACCATCGAAGCAGGGACAGGCTAATATGGTTCTGATGCACAGGTTGAATATACTAAGGTTTAGCAATGTAATGCTGTGTAACATGTTTTCAGCTGAAAAGTTCAATCATTGCATGTCAGAAAGTGTAGCTGTCCAGCCATGATGCAATATAGCTGTTATTAACACTGACTGATTGTGGTCTCCATAATGTATTCAGTTTGTGTTGTAGATATCTATGTGGCAGCAGGATGTTGGTCTGCTGTTGTTTCCTACAAGGGGTATGCTACTGTGGTGACACATTGACTGTGTCGTATCCTGGGTACAGCAGAACACAAGTAACAGGCCTTTATAACAGTTACTGCATGTGCCACATGGCTGATAGGTCAGAGGGGTATATATAGGTGAGTGCATGGTGGATGATGTCAGCAGCCCTTATACAGTGGACAATGGTAAGTGTACTGGGTGGCACACACCACACATTTGTGAACAGCACACACACAGAGCCTTTGGTTTTGATGCAATACACAGAGAATACTGTACACTTGGATGTACTTAATTTTGCAGTGAACCCATTTTAGTCTATGTAATTCCACCAAGACAAAATAGGCAAAACATCACATCAGTAAATAATCAGTCTGGCAGTTTAATGTCATTGACAATGGTACTGGCAGGGTATATGTCTTCTTCCCCAATGTAGTGCAATCCTTGAGTGGTAAACATAGGTGTGCTGGTGTGGATGGCACAACCCTTCACTTTGGAGAGTGTGGGGTGGTGTAGAACCACACATAGTGTGATGACAACTACCTAAACTGTTAACATAAACTGTACAGTATTACAGCAGACTAAGCAGGGGGATTCACACAATAACACCAATGTGGGTGGCTATGCCCACAACATCCACCCCCAACTATATATACCAACTCCAGTATCGCTGTACAGCTGTACAGTGGGAAAGAGGGCACTTACACATCTACTACTTGTTTTGATGGAATAAATTTCCACAAGATGATTCCTTTGAAATGTTAGGATTTGCCAGTCAGTTCTTAGACAGATGATCTCCTGGAATATGTATTTTCCTGCAAACGTAAGTAGCTCCCTTCACATACACACA